>NC_133333.1:70513412-70813412 GCF_042186555.1 Aquarana catesbeiana | reverse complement strand
CGGAGAAGTTATTGCCCTGCTTAGCTTAGTATCATCCGCAAATACAGAGATTGAACTGTTTACCCCATCCTCCAGGTCGTTTATGAACAAAATAAATAGGATTGGTCCCAGCACAGAACACTGGGGGACCCCACTACCCACCTCTGACCATTCCGAGCACTCCCCATTTGTCACCACCCTCTGAACTCGCCCTTGCAGCCAGTTTTCAATCCATCTACTCACCCTATGGTCCATGCCAACTGACCTTATTTTGTACAGTAAACGTGTCAAATGCTTTTGCAAAATCCAGATACACCACGTCTACGGGCCTTCCTTTATCTAGATGGCAACTCACCTCCTCATAGAAGGTTAATAGATTGGTTTGGCAAGAACGATTCTTCATGAATCCATGCTGATTTCTGCCAATGACACCGTTCTCGTTAATAAAATCTTGTATATAGTCCCTTATCATCCCCTCCAAGAGCTTGCATACTGTTGATGTTAGGCTAACTGGTCTGTAATTCCCAGGGATGTATTCTGGGCCCCTTTTAAATATTGGTGCTACATTGGCTTTTCTCCAATCACCTGGTACCATTCCAGTCAGTAGACGGTCAGTAAAAATTAGGAACAATGGTCTGGCAATTACTTGACTGAGTTCCCCAAGTACCCTTGGATGCAAGCCATCTGGTCCTGGTGATTTATTAATGTTAAGTTTCCCAAGTCTAATTTTGAATTCTGTCCTCTGTTAACCATGGAGGTGCTTCCTGTGATGTGTCATAAGGATAAACACTGCAGTTTTGGTTACTGAAGCCCCCGATTCCCTCATAAAGGCTGAGGAGAAGAACAAATTCAATACCTTTGCCATCTCCCCATCCTTGGTAACGAGGTGTCCTTCCTCATTCTTTATGTGGCCAATATGGTCTGTCCTTCGTTTTTTACTGTTTACATACTTAAAGCGGAGTTCCACCCAAAAATCGAACTTCCGCTTTAAATGCAGGTGACCCCCTGACATGCCACATTTGGCAAGTCATTTTTTTTGGGTGGGGGAGCGGATACCCTCTTTTTAGAGGGATCCAGCTTCCACATCCTCCCTGGGCACCGCGGCGCCGGAAGAAAGTTCACCTCTTCCCCTCCCTCTCGGCAATCATCTGGGACAAGTCACAGGTCCCAGATGACTGCCCGGCCAGTCACAGTGCGCAGCGCAACTCGTGCATGCGCAGTGCGTGCCCGGCTGTGAAGCCACAGCCGGACACCCATAGTGACAATGCCGGCGCTGCAGAGAGGAGGGGGAGAGGAGCGGGGCTCTGTTCGCCCGCATCGCTGGACCGTGGGACAGGTGAGTGTCCGATTAATAAAAGTCAGCAGCTACACTTTTTGTAGCTGCTGACTTTTATATGAGTGGAACTTAGCTTTAAAGAATTTCTTGGGATTTTTTTTTGCTCTCCTCCGCTATGTGTCTTTTGTGTTCTATCTTAGCCGCCCTAATTGCACCCTTACGTTTCTTGTTGCATTCTTTATAAAGTCTTAACGCTGATGATGATCCCTCAACCTTGTATTATTTGAAGGCCTTCTTCCTTTGCTTCTATATGCATTTTTACATTGGAGTTAAGCCATCCCGGACTTTTGTTCGCTCTTTTAAATTTATTACCCAATGGGATGCATTGGCTAATGCCCTTATTTAATATGCTCTTAAAGCAAATCCATCTCTCCTCTGTGTTCTTTGTTCCTAAGATTTTATCCCAATTCATGCCTTCTAACAAGGTTCATAGTTTAGGGAAGTTGGCTCTTTTGAAATTCAGTGTCTTTGTATTCCCCTTATGTTTCCTATTTGTGTGATTTATACTGAAGCCAATTGACCTGTGATTACTGTTTCCTAAATTGCCTCATATTTGCACATCCGTGATCGGGTCTGTATTGTTGGTAATCAGTAGATCCAGTAACGCTTTATTTCTACTTGGTGCGTCTACCATCTGAACTATGAAATTGTCCTGCAAGACATTTAGGAACTGGCGAGCCTTAGATGAATGCATGGTTTCCTCCTCCCAGTCTATGTCTGCATAATTAAAATGATAACACTTCCCATCCTTGCTGCTAATCCAACTTGTGATAGGAGATCACTCTCCCCTTTCTTCCTCAGGTTGGGGGCCTATAGCATAATTCCAGTAATATTTTCCCCTTAGCTTCATCCCTTTGGAGCTCTACCCATAAGGATTCCACTTCCTCCCTAGCTCCCTTAGTGATGTCATCTCTCACTTGTACATTATTCTTAATATATAGGCATACCCCTCCCCCTTTTTTACCCTCTCTATTCCTGTGATAAAGGGTATACCCTTGAACGGTTGCCAGACAATCATGAGAGCTGTTGAACCAGGTCTCTGAAATTCCCACAAAATCCAAATCCTCCATGTACAACAGTATCTCTAGTTCACCCATTTTGTCCTCCAGGCTCCTGGCATTGGTGAACATGCCACATAGATTAGACTGGTCACATACTATCCTCTTATTGGGTGTTCCGAGATTGCAACTAGGACTTGTTACTATAATTACCTTGGCTTTATGAGCTTTAGTCAACCTACCACTAATGCCCTCAATACTACCCTCTGGAATATGTTCCGCGCTGACCATCTCTACCTCTGGGCCCTCCCCCCCATCGCCTAGTTTAAAAACCCCTCTAACTTTTTGGCCAACTTTATTCCCAGCTGATCTGCACCCTCCTCATTTAGGCGCAGTCCGTCCCTTCTATAGTACTGAGATTTCGGCCCAGTCCTCCAGGAACCCAAACCCCTCCTTACTACACCAGCTCCTCAGTCACTTGTTTATTTCCCTAATCTCCCTCTGCCTTTCTGGTGTGGCTCGATGTACCGGTAGTATTCCTGAGAATACTACCTTGGAGGTCCTTTACCTCAATTAGCTCTCAAGTGCCTAAAATCGTTCTTTAGGACACTCCATCTGCCTCTGCCTTTGTTCCATGGTATATTTAATGCCTTGGAAATTCTTTTTTACCCTTCTCCTGACTGATACCTTTTAACAATGAGATCCCTCTGATGCTTTGGAAGCCATGTCTTTTGCTGTAGGATGCAACTAAGAAAATGTCAGGAAAGACCTACTAGAACAGCTAAACTTTATTTGGGGTTAATCAGAGGCACTTTAAGTGATGGGAGGTGTGAAATGACTCCTATTTAACATGAGTTTGAATGGGATTGCTTAATTCTGAACACAGCTACATCCCCAGTTATAAAAGGGTGTGCACACTTATGCAACCGCATTATTTTAATTTTTTAATTTTTGCCCCCCCCCCAAAAAAAAAAAATCAGCTTGTTTTTCAATTGAGTTGTACAGTTTATAAGTCACATTGAAAGGTGGAAAAAGTTCTGAAATAATTTATCTATGTTTCATGTTTTTACATCACAGAAACCTGGCATTTTAACAGGGGCGTGTAGACTTTTTATAGCTACTGTATACAGAAGATGTTCAGCTATTGTTAATAAAGCAATTGAGGTCCCACTCAAGTAGGAGCGTAGTGTAGGACCTCATATCACATATCCATTAAGTTTCTAAGTGGGATATTTCCCTGTTAATATTACTACCCCACCAGTGTGGGACAAGTGTAGGGCTGAAACAATCGTCAATCGATTGTAATCAATGAAAATAGTTGTAAAAGATTTTCATAATAGATTAGTAGTCAGCCGATTAGTTGGCCTGCATACAGAATGCACTATTTGTTTATAAATCAGAAACTACAGTGCAGCACGCATACAGCTCAATACACTGTTCTTACATGTCAGTAAGTGCCTAAAACATGTGAATGTGTGAGGAGCAATGCCTCATAGGACATGTAGCCCCTGGGCAGGGGAAGGAAGTGAGTGATTCTCAAGGCAGAAGCTTTTTTACCTTGCTATAGGTGCACTCTATACTATACTTTGTGGCTTGCTATAGGGGCACTTGGAAGCAGGAGGAGCCAGAAGGTCCAGTGGGGGGGACCCCAGAAGAAGAGAATCAGGGCAAATATAACAAGTTTGTTGTTGTTTAAATGAAACTCCAACATTTACAATCACTTTAACAGCTGGGCACTTAAACCCCCTTCCTAACCAGACCAATTTTGAGCTTTCGGTGCTCTCACATTTTGAATGACAATTACTCAGTCATGCAACACTGTACCTATATACAATTTTTGTCTTTTTCACACAAATAGAGCTTTCTTTTGGTGGCATTTAATCACCTCTGGGTTTTTAATTTTTTGCGCTATAAAAAGAAAAAAGACCGAAAATTCTGTAAAAAAATGCATTTTTCTTAGTTTCCGTTATAAAATTTTGCAAATTAGTAATTTTTCTTCATACATTTTGGCCAAAAATTATACTGCTACATACCTTTGGTAAAAATAACCCAAATCGGTCTTTGGTCTTGGTCTTTGTTAAAGTTAGAGAGTCCACAAGCTATGGTGCCAATCTCTGAAAATTGATCACACCTGATGTATTGATGGCCTATCTCATTTCTTGAGACCCTAACAAGCCAGGAAAGTACAAATACCCCCCAAATGACCCCTTTTTGGAAAGTAGACCTTCCAAGGTATTTAGTAAGAGGCATGAGTCTTTTGAAGTTGTAATTTTTCCCACAATTCTTTGCAAAACCAAGATTTTTTTTTCTTTTTTCACAAAATTGTTATATTAGCAGGTTATTTCTCACACACAGCATATGCATAGTACAAATTACACCCCAAAACATATTCTACTACTCCTCCTGAGTACGACAATACCACATGTGTGAGACTTTTACACAGCATGGCCACATAGAGAGGTCCAACATGCAGAGTCAGGCGTTCTTGGAGCATAAATTACACATATCATTTCTTGACTACCTCTTACACTTTTGAAGGCCCTGGAGCACCAGGACAATGGAGACGCCCCAAAATGACCCCATTTTGGAAAGAAAACAACCCAACGTATAATCTATAAGGCATAATGAGTCTTTTGAACATGTAATTTTTTTCTACAAGTTTCTGGAAAATGTGTAAAGGAAACGAAAACATATTTTTTTTGTTTTACAGAAAGTTGTCCATTTATACAATATTTCTAACACATAGCATGTACATACCAAAAATTACACCCCAAAAAAGATTCTCCTACTCCTTTGAGTACGGCGATACCACGTGTGAGACTTTTACACGGCCTGGCCACATAGAGAGGCCCAACATGCAGGGAGCGCCAGGCGTTCTAGGGGCATAAATGTCAAATCTAATTTGACTACCTATTACACTTTTGTGAGGCACTCTAGTGGAATGGATGTGGCATGAATGAGAACTGATGTGGCATGGATGAGCCGGGGATGGCTGAGTATGGATAGGGCTGGATGGGATGGCTGCGCAAGGATGGATGGATGGATGAGTATTGCTATGTATGGATGGATGGATGAGCATGGATGAGTATTGCTGATTAGGAATGGATGGCAGAGCATGGATGAGTATTGCTGAGTATGGATGGTTGGCTGAGGATGGGTGGCTGAGCATGGATGGATGGATGAGTATTGCTGATTAGGGATGGATGGCTGAGCATGGATGAGCATTGCTGATTAGGGATGGCTGGCTGAGCATGGATGGATGGATGGCTGAGTATGGATGATGGATGGCTGAGCATGGATGGATGGATGGCTGAGCATGGATGGATGGATGGCTGAGCATGGATGGATGGATGGCTGAGCATGGATGGATGGATGGCTGGCTAAGCATGGATGGATGGATGGATGGCTAAGCATGGATGGATGGATGGCTAAGCATGGATGGCTGACTGAGCATGGATGGAGTGGGCACAAATCAGCGCTGTGGGCACTACACATCCAGCCCACAGTGCTGCAGCAGCATCTGATCTCTCCCTTCTCTGTACCGATCTGTACAGAGGGGAGAGAGGAACCGGACGCGACGCCGGTTTGTTTACAAGCTGTCAGCGGCCATTTACCGCGATGGATCCGGCAGTCGCGAATATTCCCGGGTGCGCGCCCTAGGGCATATCGGATGAAGACAGTATAAAGCTGGGTTAGACACCACAAACAAGACTCTAAGGCCCCTTTCGCACTGGGGCGGTGGGGGCGTCTGCGTTTTTTTTAGCGCCGCTTTACCGTCGTTTTAGCAGCGGTATTCGGCCGCTAGCAGAGTTTTAACTCCCGCTAGCGGCCTAAAAAGGGTTCAAACCGCCCGCAAAACACCGCTATAGCGGCGCTATGCCGGCGGTATAGCTGCACTGCCCCACTGATTTCAATGGGCAGGAGCGGTTTAGAAACGGTGAATACACCGATCCAAAGATGCTGTTTGCAGGAGTTTTTTTTCTCTCCTGCCAGCGCACTGCTCCAGTGTGAAAGCCCTCGGGCTTTCACACTGGAGACACAGCAGCGGCAGTTTAAGGTGGGTTTGCAGGCGCTATTTTTAGCGCAATAGCGCCTGAAAACCGCCCCAGTGTGAAAGGGGCCTAATTCTCTTAAAGACATTTGATAGAACGAAAGTGCTCAGGAGGAGCCTGTGTTGTGATATCATTTTAGTAAAAAAATATTCAGTGCAGATACATTTAATAATAAGTATATGAACAATGCCAGCTAGATACAAGAAACAAATCACAAACACCTTGCTAATTTATATAAGACCCCTTTCACACTGAGGCGTTTTTCAGGCGCTTTTGGGCTAAAAATAGCGACTGTAAAGCGCCTGAAAAAACAGCTCCCCTGCAGTCTCAGTGTGAAAGCCCGAATGCTTTCACACTGAGGCAATGCACTGGCAGGACGTTAAAAAAACTACTGCAAGCAGCATCTTTGGAGCGGTGCTCCTGCCCATTGAAATGAATGGGCAGCGCCGCCAAACCGCCGGCAAAGCGGAGCTTTGCAGGTCGTTTCAACCTTTTTTCGGCCGCTAGCGGGGGTTAAATGCGCTCCGCTAGCGGCCGAAAACCTCAGTAAAAATGACGGTAAAGCGCCACTAAATATATCGGGCACTTTACCGCCAATGCCCCAGTGTGAAAGCAGCTTAACATAAATCAGTGCAGCGCAAAAAATTACCAGTTGCACTTATCGGTAATGGTGTTTCAAGGAAAATCTTCCAGGGCGGCACACCTTAGAGATGACTGGTCTCACCTGACAGGAAACACAATCAACAAAAGAGGTTAAAAGCCCCTGTCCTTCCCTCTGCTCCTCAGTTGTGACAAAGTATTAGCCCACAACAGTGCAAGGGGGTACATTTTGTGAAAATTAAATATCACTAACAAGAGGTGAGACATAGGCCTCCCGTCCTGGAAGATTTCCTAGAAATTCCGTTACCGGTAAGTGTAACTGGTAATTTTCTCCAGTCATCTTCCAGGACGGCACACCTGAGACAATGAGCAAGAAGCTCAGGCCTACCACAGGGTGGGGCCACTGCTTGTAGGACTTTTCTGCCGAACGCCAAGTCCAGAGGTGACAACAGCTCCACCCTGTAGTGCCTCAGAAAGGGGTTCTGGCTTGTCCATGTGGCAGCCTTGCCGATCTTGTAGAGTGAGCTTTAACCACTTGCCAACCGCCCCATAGCCAAATGACGGCTGCAGAGCGGCTGGATAACTCTGGGATCACGTCATATGACGTGATTCCAGAAAACTGCTCCCGCGCGCCCCCTGGGGCGTGCACACGGGAACCATGTGCGCTGATCGCGGCCGTTTACCATGTGATCGCTCCGTCAAATGACGGAGCGATCACATGTAAACAAACCAGCGTCATGTCATGACGCCGGTTCCTCCCTCCCCTCTCTGTACCGATCAGTACAGAGGGGGAGGGATCGGATGGGAGCCACGCTGTGGGCTGGATGTGTAGTGCCCACAGCGCAGCTCAGTGACATGTACAGTCACATCCATCCATTCATCCATGCTCAGCCATCCCCCCCATGCTCTGCAATTCCCTGTGCAATACTCTGCAATTCCTTGTGCAATACTCTGCAATACCCCGCAATACCCCACAATACTCTGCAATACCCTGTGCAATACTCTGCAATACCCCACAATACTCTGCAATACCCCACAATACTCTGCAATACCCCACAATACTCTGCAATACCCCACAATACTCTGCAATACCCCACAATACTCTGCAATACCCCACAATACTCTGCAATACCCCACAATACTCTGCAATACCCCACAATACTCTGCAATACACCACAATACTCTGCAATACACCACAATACTCTGCAATACACCACAATACTCTGCAATACACCACAATACTCTGCAATACACCACAATATTCTGCAATACACCACAATACTCTGCAATACACCACAATACTCTGCAATGCCCCGTGCAATACTCTGCAATGCCCCGTGCAATACTCTGCAATGCCCCGTGCAATACTCTGCAATGCCCCGTGCAATACTCTGCAATGCCCCGTGCAATACCCTGCAATGCCCCGTGCAATACCCCGCAATACCCCGCCATACTCTGCAATACCCCGCCATACTCTGCAATACCCCGCCATACTCTGCAATACCCCGCCATACTCTGCAATACCCCGCCATACTCTGCAATACCCCGCCATACTCTGCAATACCCCGCCATACTCTGCAATACCCCGCCATACTCTGCAATACCCCGCCATACTCTGCAATACTCGGTGATACCCAGCCATACTTTGCCATGCTCAGCCATACCAAGCCATACTCAGCCATACCCAGCCATACTCGGCTGTACTCGGCCTCTGTATGTGGCCAGTCTGTGGAAGTCTCACACATGTGGTATCGCCGTACTCAGGAGAAGTAGGAGAATTTATTTTGGGGTGTCATTTTTGGTATGTACATGCTATGTGTTAGAAATATTGTATAAATGGACAATTTTGTGTTAAAAAAAAATGTGTTTTAACCACTTCCCGCCCACCCGCATACGACGTTTTTGACTTTGTGCGGGGATATCTGAATGATGCCTGCAGCTACAGGCATCATTCAGATATCAGCTTTTTCAGCCGGCGATTCCCTACACCATAAGAATGACCATAGCGGCTGTTCCACTGCTTGATCGTTCTTATGGGAGGCGAGAGGGGACGTCCCCCCCCTCTTGCCGCCCTCAGCTGCTTCTACCTACTCACCACTAAGATCGAAGCCAGGATCATTTTTTTTTTAATTTCAGGCTTCCCAGCCTAGAGGTGAGATGTGGGGTCTTATTGACCCCATATCTCACTGTAAAGAGGACCTGTCATGCCATATTCCTATTATAGGGGATGTTTACATTCCTTGTAATAGAAATAAAAGTGATCAAAAAATTTATTTTTTGGAAAAAAGCCTCAAACTAAAATAAAGTAAAATGAACAATAAAAAAAAAAAAAAAAAAAAATTTCCCCGTGTCCCCGTATGCAGAAGCGAACGCATACGTAAGTTGTGCCCACATATGAAAATGGTGTTCAAACCGCACATGTGAGGTATCGCTGCGATCGGTAGAGCGAGAGCAATAATTTTGGGCCTAGACCTCCTCTGTAACTCACAACATGTAACCAGTAAAAAATTTTAAAGCGTCTCCTATGGGGATTTTTAAGTAGCGAAGTTTGACGCCATTCCACGAGCGTGTGTAATATTGAAGGGTGACATGTTCGGTATCTATTTACTCGGCATAACTTCATCTTTCACATTATGCAAAAATATTGGGCTAACTTTACTATTTTGTTTTTTTTAAAGCACAAAACTGTTTTTTTTTTTAAAAAAAGCGTTTGAAAAATTGCTGCGCAAATACCGTGCGAGATAAAAAGTTGCAATGACCGCCATTGTATTCTCTAGTGTTCTCTAAAAAATATACATATAATGTTTAGGGGTTCTATGTAATTTTCTAGCAAATAAATTATGATTTTTACATGTAGGAGAGAAATGTCAGAATTGGCCTGGGTGCTCCCTGCATGTTGGTCCTCTGTATGTGGCCACGCTGTGTAAAAGTCTCACACATGTGGTATTGCCGTACTCGGAAGTAATAGCAGAATGTGTTTTGGGGTGTAATTTGTGGTATGCATATGCTGTGTGTGAGAAATAACCTGCTAATATGACAATTTTGTGAAAAAAAAAAAAAAAAAAGAAAAAAAAAAATCTTGATTTTGCAAAGAATTGTGGGAAAAAATGACAACTTCAAAAAAATCATAATGCATCTTTCTAAATACCTTGGAATGTCTTCTTTCCAAAAAAGGGGTCATTTGGGGGGTATTTGTACTTTTCTGGCATGTTAGGGTCTCAAGAAATGAGATAAGCCGTCAGTAATTCAGGTGTGATCAATTTTCAGAGATTGGCACCATAGCTTGTGGACTCTATAACTTTCACAAAGACCAGATAATATACACCGATTTGGGTTATTTTTACCAAAGATATGTAGCGGTATAAATTTTGGCCATAATATATGAAGAAAAAATTACTAATTTACAAAATTTTATAACAGAAACGAAGAAAAATGCATTTTTTTTACAGAATTTTCGGTCTTTTTTCTTTTATAGCGCAAAAAATAAAGAACCCAGCGGTGATTAAATACCACCAAAAGAAAGCTCTATTTGTGTGAAAAAAGGACAAAAATTTCATTTGGGTACAGTGTTGCATGACTGAGTGATTGTCATTCAAAGTGTGAGAGCACCGAAAGCTGAGAATTGGTCTGGTTATTAAGGAGGTTTAAGTGCCCAGTGGTCAAGTGGTTAATGTGAGCTGGGACTGGTTTATCTGACTGCTTGTAGGCTACCGAGATGGTCTGTTTTATCTATCTCACTACGGTTGGTTTAGAGGCCTGGAGACCCTTCCTCTAGCCACAGAAACTAACAAGTGGTTGATTCTCCTAAAACGCTTCACTCTGTCCAAATACAATAGTAGACACTGTATAACAAATCAAAAGGTCACCTCCTTTTCATTCTGGGGGTTCTTGCAAAATGAAGGAAGAGCGATTTCTTGTGACTAGTGGAACTGTGAGGTCACCTTTGGTAAGTACAGGGGATCCTACCTAAGGCCCTGTCTTCTAAAAGTAACAAAAAGGGCTTTTTAATTGTCAGAGCCTGTAAATCATCTATCCTCCTGGCTATTGTAACTGCCAGAAAGAAGGCTACCTTAAGGGAAAGAAACTTAATAGGGATCTGATTTGGTAAAAAGCAAGAGTAGTTATGGCGCTGCCCTTGTGGGGTTAGAAAATTTTTTTTCTATTAGTGGACAATTCCACTATATATTACCTGGTGTACATAACTCCTATAGATCTAGAGTATTATTCTTAAAAATTATATTTATGAGCGAAGCAAAAAGCAAAAGAACAAAAAAAAACAAAAAAAAAAAAACAAAAAACCTATGTACCAAAATAACGTGAGCGTTTTAGATCTGGAATCTGTGACTGGTACTCGGTTACTAATAATCACAGTGTAATAAAAGTGAAATATCAACATAAAATACTTCAATTATTTCCACAAAGTGCATTTGTGCTAAACCAGTGCTATAAATGTCATAAAGTGACTGCTGCTAAATCATACAGAATCATACAAAATGTCCAGTGCTATGAATTCCATAAAGTGACTGGTGCTAGATCATACAAAATCATACTAAATATCCAATATAAAAGGTGACTGATGTGTTTTTAACCAGTAATCTTGGATAGGAAAAGTTCCATTAAGAGAAAAAAAAAAGTTCTTTTTGGAGTATTTTAGGATGTTCAATCTCCGAGAAACAGATTTCTGTGGGAAAACTTCTTATCCAGGTGCTGGCTTTTTAATTAGTGTCTTATCTGCATGCTCTGATACTGCTTGCACTCACCGGATTTTCTTTCCCCTGCAGGGGTGCAGGCAGTCACAGTATCTGCCACTGTGTACCAATCATAGATGTCTCCAAACTTTACTTTCCGTGTTGTTTTGATGTATTACATATAAAAGAAAGGAGGGATACCCATAGCGTAAAACCGTATAGGAACTTTTATTAAAGCTTAATAACACTGTGGTACTCACATTTTCAATGATAAAAACGAGCATGAAAAAGATATCAAAATCGCTTTGCTAGAGGTGCTGCAAGACATCTGTAAGCCCGCCCTACGCGCGCTTCGTCATCAGACTTCTACTGGGGCGTTCATCTTGCTACACCTCTTCAGTTTAAATAGTGTGCCATGTAATGGGTGCAACTACGTGCTAATTGCTCGGCGGCCATTTTGGTGTAGATTTTGAAGACCGGAGCCTAATGGGTTTAATCTTTAGGCTGTTTTGGCGGCCATTTGTTTGAAGATATTGCAGACCGAAGCCTAAGTAGTGCGCCTGCACATTCATGTCAGTGGGAGAAGATGTGGTCCGAGCTGTCAGCAAAGGACGTCACCCTTCAGCGCTCGGCCACACTCACTCCTCTCTCAATTACTGCTGAGATTTAAGCCAGCATCCGGGTCGGTGACACCCCCGAAGCGCTGCTGATTGATTTTTTTTTATAAGATTTTTATATATGCACATACTGGCCACACATTTAACCTGTAATGTGCCGATTCAGCACATGATAGCCAAGAGATTAACAGACAATTTAATGCTACTAATAATGACACAAATTTTTTAAAAAATAAAATAAATTAAATTAAAATGCAAATGTATACCTCAATTCTGTCGGTGTTTATTTGTGTATATTGAACCTGGTATTTGTATATTATGCTATTCTAATACTTTGGTTTTAAAGGGGGACCATTAGTGTGTGTCCTATAGCCAAAATCCGTAATCGAGGTCGTCATTAGGTATTGTAATAGAAAAATTTTTTTAGAAAAAAATTTTTGTATGTATATTTATGGTGGGGGGGGGATCATCATATCCAATTTTGTATATGTATTGCTGGGTGATCTTTATCTAAATTTAGGCTTAGTTTAGGATTAGTTTGGAATGGAAATAGGTTTCCCTGAGGTTGTTTTGTAGAAAGGGGATTGGAACATCAGGGTGCGTTTTCTCATGTTTGCACTGGGGAATAGTTTAGTTTTAAAAATATACTAAAAAATGGGAAAATGTTATATATAAAAGTAAAAATTAAAATTAAATACTTGGGTTTAGGTTGCCTATTCGTAACTTTAAAAATTTGTAAGGAAACAATTTAAATCCACATCTATATTCATTCCCGCTGGTTGGAGGGTGTCCAATAGGAAGATCCATTTGGTCTCATTTTGTGAGATTTTGATTTTTTTGTTCTCTCCCCTCCAGTGTCCTTTGATTTTATCAATAGCATAAAATACCAGGCAGGATGGATCTTTGTTATGGTAGTCTTTAAAATGTCTTGAGATGCTATGCTTATGATATCCATTTTTAATGTTTGTTATGTGTTCCCTGATTCTGATGTATAACTGTCTTGTTGTCCTACCCACATATTGTATGTGGCATGGACACTGCAGTATGTAGGTCACATGAGTGCTGTTACAGGTTATGAGCTCTTTAATATTATATTCTTTTCCATTATTTGCTGATCTGAATGTTGCCATTTTCCTGTTTTTTTTGCTGCTCTTACATGGTAGGCACTTTCCGCATTTAAAAAAACCTTTCAGGTTTTTTATTATTTTGATCTGCTTTGGTGGATCCAAGGCGTTATGCACTAATTTGTTTCTGAGTGGTGGGGCTTTTCTGTAGATGAAACTGGGCTTTCTTGGTAGTATGGAGTTCAGAGTTTTATTCGATTGTAGAATGGGACAGTGTTTCTTAATTATGGACACCGTAATTTTGTATTGTCTGCTGTAACCCGTTAAAAAAGCCATGTCCATATTTTTGTTCTTTTTCTTAATGTTACCAACTGGTTTTCCTTCTATTAGTGTATTTCTATCCATTTTTTTCACCTTCTCCTTTAGATTCATTAACTCTTTCTTGTTGTATCCTTTTTCAACAAATCTGTTGATTATGATGTCTGCTTGTTCTTCAGAATCATTTTCCTTACTACAGTTTCTGTGTATCCGCATTAATTGACCCTATGGAATGTTTCCAATCCATTGTGGATGATGGCAGCTGCTGGTTGGAATGTACCCATTCCTATCAGTGCTCTTAAAGAATGTCCTAGTGTTTAGATACCCATTATTTTTATAAATCTGTAGATCTAGATAGTTTATACTCTGTTTGTTCCAACTGCCCGAGAAAGAAATTCCATATGTGTTGCAATTTATTTCATCAAAAAAGACTTGTAATTCTTCCTCCGTGCCTCTCCACACAATGACTATATCGTATATATATCGACGGTATAGTTTCAAGTTTCTTCTCGTTGTGCTGAAAACCTGTTCTTCCTCCAATCGGTTGAGAAATATATTCGCTACGCTGGGGGCGTACTTTGCCCCCATGGCCACTCCCTTTGTTTGGGTATAATAATCCCCTTTGTGCCAAAAGTAATTATGGCTCATGGCCATTTGTAGGCCTTCCGTGATGTATTTGATTTGTTCTCCTTTCAGATCAGTTTGTTTGTGTAGCGCCCATTCGACACTGCTGAGGCCATCATCCTGTCTGATGTTTGTATACAGGGAATTGACATCTATGGTCACTGGAATATCTTCTTCTATCCTAAAATCTTTTAGTTCCTTGATTAATTGCCTACTGTCCTTCAGGTATGATTTGCCCTCTGGTACGAGTGGTTGTAAAAATCCATCTAAATATGCTCCCAATCTTGAGAATAACGATTCAATACCACTAATTATTGGTCTTCCTGGTGGATTGGATTGACTTTTGTATTTTGGGCACATAGTAAATCACTGGGGTTTTTGCTGTTTCTGGGGTTAGGTATCTAGCTTCTTTTTTTGTTAATATTCCTCTTTTTTCCCCTCTTTGGATAAATGCCTTCAGTTTTTTCTCGTATTCTCCTTTTGGGTTCCCTTTTAATTTCTTATATGTGTCTGGTGTTTTTAGTAATCTTTCCATTTCTGTTTCGTAATCTTTTTTGTTTAGTATAACCAGGCCTCCCCCCTTATTGGCCGGTCGTATCACTATATTTTTCTTTTTCTCAATTTCTTTGATGGTGTTCCAAATGTTGGTGTTCCTGGTTTTATTTGGATTAATTTTCCTTAGATCTCTCTCCACCATTTTTTTAAAAACTACTAGACTTTCATTTTGTCGTGTTTTAGGGTTGAAGATGGAGTTATTCCTTAGATTTGAATGTTTGTAATAGGGAATCTGCTGATGTGCTTGGTTCTTCTCCTTCCTGTTCAGTGCAAAAAATTTTTTAAAGTTTAATTTCCTTACAAATTTTTGTAGGTCAATGTACACTTCGAATTTATCCAATTCTTTGTCCGGGGCGTATTTCAAGCCTAAATCCAGTACTTTCATTTCTTCATCATTAAAATCTACATCACTCAGGTTAAAAACGCAGCTTCCTAATATTCCCTTCTTTTTCTTAATCCCCCCTCGCCTTCCTCTGTTTCGTTTCTTCTTACCCATTTCGGTGGTCTGTAAGTCTGATCTATTCTCTCCTCTCGTTGTATTTCCTCTTCCCGTTCTCTGTTCTTTGTGTCCATGTTTCTGGTCACCCTTGGGTTCCACCCATAATTTTGGTTTCTGTTTGGAAATCTGAAAGGCCTCCATTCCCTTTGTCCTCTGTAGGGTCTTCTTTCCCTTTGGGGTCCGTTGTTTCCTCTGGGGGTTGGTAGTCCCCTGTATATTGGTGGTCCCCTCCTGGGTGTTGGGGTCTCCCTCTGTATTCGGTTGGAAAAAAACCCTGTCTTTGTTGTGTTTCTCCATATGGAGTGTTTTGGTATTCGTGTTCATACCTTAGTGGAGAGTATCTATTATGATATCTAGGGGTCCTGGGTGTAAATGGGACAGTGTTGTGTTGTTGCGTTCTATTGTTGTATCTTTCTTGTTGTCTAAAGTTATTACGTCCAGGGCTCTCTCCTTCCCTTCTGGTTCTTGGGGTTGCTGTTCCTTCCGTAATGTTTCTAGCTTGGGTAGGTCTTACTTCCTGCCATGCTGTATTTTCCCTTTCTATTGAATTATCCCTCGATTCTTCCATTAATGAGATGTTAAGATTTTCTTCCATATAATTTTCATCCGACTGCCATTTGTAAACCTGTTGATTTTTATAGTCCAATACGTCTCGCTTGAACTTTTTTTGTTTTTTCTGTTGTACAGTATTTCCTTGTCATATTTCTTCATTGCTTCCTGTAGATTGTTCTCTTTGTCCTTATACTCCCTTGTTTCTTGAAATGGTATCAGTTGGTCTCTTAATTGTAGGATTTCAGATTCTATGTTCTTTAGTTTATGTTGTCTCCGCACTATTAGCTTCTGTAGTAAAGCATTTTCACTTTCGTTAAAGAACCTGTACCATTTCTCCATCAATTCTTTATTATTGACAGCATCATTTGGTGAGATGTTCCACCTGAGTCTCCTTGGTGTAATATTTTGGGAAATATACATTCCCAAAGTGGCAACATCACACCAGACCCTCAGTTGTTTTTCAATGCTGTGTTTAAGCTGTTTGAAGAGACCATCTATGACCTGTTTGTTAACCACTGTTAAGTTAATGGTTCTGTTGTTGGTGTATTTGAAAATATCCATTGCTGCAGATTTTTGTTTAACGTAAATGAACGTAAACACTAAAGATAGATATATGGGGAAAATCCGCGCAGTGGTTGAGTGTAGTTAGGATATGGGGCTCCTGCCTCTACAGATACAATACCACCTAAGTGGAGTGTATTAGAATTTGGTAAAAAGCAGGAGTAGTTATGGCGCTGCCCTTGTGGGGTTAGAAATTTTTTTTTTCTATTAGTGGACAATTCCACTATATATTACCTGGTGTACATAACTCCTATAGATCTAGAGTATTATTCTTAAAAATTATATTTATGAGCGAAAAAAAACAAAAAAAAAAACCTATATGTACCAAAATAACGTCAGTGTTTTAGATCTGGAATCTGTGACTGGTACTCGGTTACTAATAATCACATTGTAATAAAAGTGAAATATCAACATAAAATACTTCAATTATTTCCACAAAGTGCATTTGTGCTAAACCATTGCTATAAATGCCATAAAGTGACTGCTGCTAAATCATACAGAATCATACAAAATGTCCAGTGTTATGAATTCCATAAAGTGACTGGTGCTAGATCATATAAAATCATACTAAATATCCAAAATGAAGGAAGAGCGATTTCTTGTGACTAGTGGAACTATGAGGTCACCTTCGGTAAGTACAGGGGATCCTACCTAAGGCCCTGTCTTCTAAAAGTAACAAAAAGGGCTCTTTAGGGCTCAGAGCCTGCAAATCATTTATCCTCCTGGCTATTGTAACTGCCAGAAGGAAGGCTACCTTAAGGGAAAGAAACTTAATAGGGATCTGAGCCACCCGCTTCCAGCACCAAGGTCAGGTTCCACGGTGGAAACCTATTCGATTTCACCAGGGTTACCCTTTCCCTGGCTAACAGAAATCTCTTTATAAGAGGATCCAGCGAATCCAGGGCGAGTCTCCTATCCAAAAATACAGAGAGGGCCACTACCTGGACCCCTAGGGTATTAACAGCCACACCCTGGTCAACCCCCTCCTGGATGAAGTCCAGGACCGTCCCCTGGGAGAGCCCTCAAAGGGTAGGCCACAAAGTCACGACTTTGACGTGTAGTCTCCGTCCAACGTCTTTACCCAGAGTGCTCACCTGGCCGAAGTCGTCCTAACAGTCTCTACCACCACAACCACCAGGTATGCTACTGCTTTGCTGATCACCTCCAGAGAATCTATTATCTGTTTGGTCTTGGCCCCTCGCGATATGTGGTCTAAAAGTCTGTTTACCCACGCGTCTGCATTCCTAGCGAGGCAGGTGAAAGACAATGCAGAGCCCATGGCTGCTGCATTGGCATCCCAAGCCCTGCGTAACAGTTTCAGACCTGCGATCCATTTAATCTTGGATATTACCAGAGTCTTCAAAAGAAAGGACTGAGTGCTTAGACACCTGAGCCAGGGAAGCATCAAGCCTAGGGAAAAATTCTTCTTCTTCCTCCTCCCTGAAGTGACATCAGCGCTTCCAAGTTTTAAGCCTTAGTACCTTCCTCTCAGGCTCTTTCCACTCTCTGCGGTCTGACCAGCCCCCTAAACATCTTATCCTGAGTAGAGACTTGTGCCGATGGCTGCTAGATGTCCTCAGATGTACAAATTGCTCTGAGGAGTCCCTCCATATCCTCCGCTGAGAAGAGGTGTTTCCCAGGCCTAGCTTCCTTGCCATCTTGGCTATCCTGGTCTTCCCCTCCTCTGGAGAGCTCTGCACTGAGACTTCTGCCTTTTCCTCGTCAGAATACTGAGAGGCAGGAACTCTCTAGGACCCTCATGGGCTACCTGCCGAGGTTCCTTCCTGAGAGGAGGAACCCTCCCTACTGGAAGGGGTCACAGCCTGCTGCCTGCTCCCGACTGTTGCTTTAAAGAACTGGCACGTCGCAAGCATTTCGGATTGCACAGTGAGAAAAGCTGTCATGACTTGTGAATTCTCTTTGCCTGCTAGTTTATGGATACACAAACCAGAAAGGCTTAGTGTGGTCCCGTGGGAGAATGTCATTGCAGTACCCCTAACGCTTAGACCGGGAGGGGGTTTAGGATTTGGACCTACTGGCATTCCCCTGGGCAGGGTTTTCTGTTTCTAAAACAGAAACACATCCACGTTAGCTGCCCCTCCAAGCCCTCTATAGTGTCTGAGCCTCCATCCTGGAAATTAAGTTTGTGGAAATGACGCCATGCCCAGGAATGGCCCGCCCCTTCGCTCAGCCTCTGGACCTGCGCAGGAGCAAGTGGCACCAGACCCGGACCCTGGGCTGGAGAGAGCAGGGGACGATCCTGCCGTCCTCTGCCCGCTGCGCAGCAGATGGGCGCATAGACAGCCCAACTGTGTCCAGGGGCCTCCAGATTTCAGGGAGGGCTCTTCCAGTTTCTGCTGCCCTCCCGAGTAGGGGACAATATACCCACTGGTCTGGCGCCCAGGGGGGAACTCAGCCCCAGGTCTTGGTCAAGGAGGTGAAAAACAGAAAATGTTTCACTGTACACTGAGGAAAACACAATCAAGAACTGAGGAGCAGAGGGAAGGGTGGAGCTTTTAACCTCTATTGTTGATTGTGTTTTCTGTTAGGTGAGACCAGCCATCTCACAGGTGTGCTGTCCTGGAAGATGACTGGAGAAAAGTAACCTTTAAGAAACAATAAAAATCAGTTCATACAATGAATCGTTGAAATATCAGGATGTCAACCAATGTGGGAAAAAGGTGTCCAATATAAACATGCAGGTGTTTAGGAGCGAGTCCAGCCCATCTACCACAGACAACAGCAGCCTCTCACCTCCTTGATTCAACCTAAATGGTCAACAAGCACTTTCCCACATCATAGGTGTATATCCTCCAACGATCAGCCAGAGAAATAGGAATGTCAATGACTCCACATGGTGGGTATATGCGAATGAGAACAAAACAATCTAGTGCTCTCGAGATAAAGAAAAAAAGGGAGGGAGGGAGGGGAAGGGGGATATGCAAGCAATTCACTAGTGGATGGTCAAATGTATTAGATGACCAATCACAGATCATTCACCTTGTGTGGTGTTGTTGCTGTAACCATTAGGCATACTATAAGAAGGGGGAATTACCCGGTTTAAGAAATGCCGGGTAAAAAGGGGTTACTTTTAGCAACAAAAATTGATCAAAACGAATTATATCAAAAGTATCAAATGTATTAAATTAATTATTTAGGTGAAACAAATTAATCAAACACACTGATGTATTCCATAAAAACAATTGATCCCAATATGGTAATAGAAAAGTAACCATATGTATAAAAATATCAACAGACAGGACAACACACACAAAATACAAAACACTGAACACAGTCCTGACGTATTGTGGTGGTCAGTGGCCCAGCATCAATTCAATTGGTTTTGTAAGAGTACTGTCCTTAGAGGGATCACAATGGATCACCTGGACCACTAATTTTAGTGATGACTGGCAGCCAATCAGCACAAATAAAGGTGAGACAGGGTAGGTGAGAGAGCGGGTAGGGAAAGACTTGTAGGTTAAGGATCATTAAAAGCCAGCAAAATTGGAATAACCTCACACATGTACTATTGAATTGCTGTATGGATATTCAAGTGGGGACAGCAGAATTGTCCAATTGAAGTCAGGCAGTCCATAAAGTATGCTTAGTGTGGGTTTGGTCAGGTCCTCACAGATGGTGAATTAACTTTTAGATTAATGATGCTGTCTTCCTTTATTCCCAAGATAGTAAGCAACTCATGAATCGTAATTCACTCTGGCATTTGATCGCACATAATAAAGTCACTCAATAATACTGAGTACTGGAAACATTGCTCTTGGTGTAAAAAGGTACTGTCACTGCGGTGCTGAGAAACGGGACTAAGAGACCTATGAACCAGGGTGCGAGCATATAGCAAAGTTCATCAAGTATGTATCATGTAAGATTTATCCATAAATTACCACCTGGTTGTAGAGGGGTCTGTCCCGAAATCCTTTTCGGTACAACCAACGGCGTGACTAGGATACCTTTTTGAGCAGTGGGAATTCAAATCAAACTTTAGCAACCACGTTGCTTCTCCATGTATCAAGCTCATAGCTGTGTCATCCCCCCGACCTTACTGATATCTTATACAGTTACCGCAGTTGGTGCTCACTATAATGGGCGTCCAGTCTCTCTCAGTTATCCAGCTCCTATAGCTCCCTAGGACGTGGCAGCGCTGTTGACGTCAACGCATTTCGCTTGGGCTAGTAGCGCAGCTTCATCTCGGACGTTGATTGGTACAGAGACCATACTCCCTTTATATTACGGTGTTCTCGTATGGTCGTGGCCAATCGAAAGTGTAGATTTACAGGGAACAATGTCTCATTCTGAAGATTCGGGAACCAATTGCTTAACTAATACACGTCTTGAGTAACCAGAAGGAAATTGATTAACAGTAAATCAATTCCTCATTGTTTCATTAATATTGAACATATACTTGTGGAACTTAAGGTGTATGGGTTATAGCAAACAATGAGGAATGATACAATGTACAAAAAGAAAAAAAAGAGAACTGGAAAATAGGGCAGGGTCACACATCAGGGAAGAGAAGGACAATAAGAAAACTGAACAACCAAGAATTAGGAAACAATGACATTTTTTATGGTCAATCTGGCGACCAATCAAAAATTATGCACTAATTGATGACATAGTAAATTGTTGTAAGTTTATTAAATAAGGATTGCAGGTGGTTGCTTTTTCATGACTTCTTAATGTCTAAATATGGAGCCCTTTCTGGAGGGCACATTTGACTCCTAGAAGGGGGAGGGCGCCAGGGTTTTTTTTGGGTGTTGTGATATTTCCTAAGTCTCCAAGAAAACCTGTAGGTTCAATTCAGTATTCAAGCCAACCGGTACGAGGGACTTCAACCGGTACACCCACCACTTCTCTTTTTGCAAGAGCACACGACCGAAGTCACCTCGCCTGGTGGGTAACTTCAATGTGTAAATGTCTTTAACCTGCATTCCTGCAGAGCTTCCGCCATGATGTAGTGCAAAATGTTTAGCTAGCGGTTTCTCAGGGATCTTTCCTTTATCATTAATTTCTCGTAATTGTTCCCCAATTTGTATCTTAAGAGATTTTTGTTTTGCCCACATAAATTTTGGGGCAGGGGCAAGTTATCATGTAGATGACACGGGACGTGGAACAATTTATTAAATCTTGTATTTCGTAACTCTCTTTACCCAGAGCATCCATGAAAGTGGAGGTTCTATGTACCAACGGGCAGATCTGGCATTTGTTGCATGGAAACATGCCTTTACTTCCTCGATATTCAGCTAGCCAGGTAGAGTCTAGTTGTCTTGTAAATTCCAACTTAATTAGCATGTCCCCCAGGTTTCTGGCACGTCGGGCCACCAACCTGGGTGAGGGGCCCACTATATTGGCTAGTCCTAGGGAATTGGTTAAAACCCCCCAATGTTTCTCCAGAATGGAACGAACTGCATTCCACTGGGAGCCATTATGATCCTGGTCTGGTCACTTGTTTTCTGGGGATGGTGGTCGTGGAACTGGGTGAGTTTAAAGCAAGTAGACTATCACGATCTCTACTTGCGGCTCTTTTTATTAGCCCTCTTTGTCTATGCGAGTAACAGCGTTTGCGGAACCTCGCATAGAGTTCAAGGGATTCCCGTCTGTAGTCACTAGCTTTTGTGCAGTTCCTTTTGATATGTAAAAATTGCCCCACTGGTATACCGTTTTTTTAGCCAGTGGGGGTGGTGACTGGTAGCACATAGGAGGGTGTTCACTACCGTTTCTTTGCAAAACGTACAGGTGTGAAGTTGGCCATTCCCTAAGGTGATCTGCAAGTCAAGGAAGGGTAAACCACCTGGTCAAAAGTATACGTTAACCATATATTGCATTGGTTTATATTTAGTTTTTTCATGAACTCATGCAGGTAATTGGGGGTGCCCTTCCGAATCACCAAAACATCGTCGATGTACCTCAACCATGTGTGTACGTGGTCACAGTACATCGACGACGGGTAAACATCCTCCTCTTCCCAGCAGCCTAAATGGAGGCAAGCGTAGGCCGGAGCCCATGCTCCCCCCATGGAGGTACCTCGTATCTGCTGGTAGTAGGTTGTTGAGAACTGAAAATAGTTGTTAAGTAATGCAAACTCCAATAAGTCAATTAGGAATTCACTTTGTGGCCCCGATTCCGGGTATGAGTAATCCAAGAAAGTCTCAATGGCTTTGATTCCGCAATTGTGAGGTATTGAAGTATACAATGACTCAACGTCAATTCCAACTAACCACACATCCTTTAATTGATTTAGCTCATCCAGTTCAGAAATTTTGGACCGAACATGCCTAGTGTCCTGTACATAGGATTTTAAGTTCTTAACCATGTCTTTTAAAAGGGAGTCCAAGTACCTACCAACTCTCTCAAGAGGGCCCTGACAGGCCAATACAATTGGCCTGCCGGGTGGATTCTGTAAGTTCTTATGAATTTTAGGAATAATGTAAGGTTAGGTACATTGAACTCCCGGATGTGTAGCTGTTGAAACTCACGCATTGTCAAGAGTCCTTCGTCCCTGGCTTTCACCAATTTTCTGTTTAATTCCTGAACAACTATAGGGAAAGGGTTACGATCTAGACTACAGTAGGTGGATTTGTCATTCAGTAGGCGTTTTGCCTCCTTTTCGTAATGTGTTGTTGGTTCAACAACACTACGTTGCCACCCTTGTCACTCTTTTTGATGATAATATCCTTTTTTTTTGGGGGAGATCATTGAGTGCTCCCCTTTCGTCAGTTGTTAGATTGTCACTGGTTTTTTTTGTCCAATTGACTTTTTCAAGATCAGTCAACCAAATCTAGGAAGATTTGTAGCCATTTGTTCTTTGATAAGGGAGGCATTTTTTGAGATCTAATTCTTAAATTGGCCTTCCTTCTAATCAAGTAGTTTATTTCAATAGGCCCCTCATTTTCCTCTAGCAAGGAATTCAGGGTATCAAAAGCCTATTGATCTTCCGCATCCAGGGGTAATGTGGCTACTGCCAAGTTCTCTTTACCCTCATACAAGGACCTCAGGAAGACTTTCCTCAGAAACAATGTAACATCTTTGTATACCGTGAATTCATCCATACTTGCTACTGGGGAAAAGGACATGCCTTTTTGTAGTAGACTTATATAATCTGAGGTTAAGTCAAAATCAGACAAGTTCTCTACCTTCATATCCCTATTTATTTGGGCAGTCTGTTGTAGTGGTAGGTCCGTCAATTTCTTTTTTGGCTCCTGGTGTATGCCCGTTCATTGGTCTTTGACTGCTTGCTGGTTTTTAATGCGGATTTGGTTTTGGGGGGGTGGTGCTTGTTCGGTAATCGGCTCCGACCCCTCTTGGTCTAAAAAAATCACTGTGTTTGCTGTCTCATCATCTGAGTCACTTTGAGATTTCCATGTTGTCTCGACTATTGGCGCTGTCCCTGACCTTTTGATCTACTTCGTTCACGTCGAATTGTCAAGTAGAAGGCCTCTTTTTTCTCCGCTATGTCACATTTAAACTTGCTTTGTTTGGTGATTTTAAGGTTAAGTTGTACTTTTTCTATTTCCCTCTTCAAGTTTTCATTTTGTTTAATAAACTCCTCTTCATCTTTTAATGTCTCCAAACCTCGTGCACTTTCATCTATTAATTCCTGTATTGAGGTTAGCTGAATTTTTCCTCTTCAACAATCGATCAGTGTGTAGGTGTTCAGCTGGAATAATCCCATCTCTTAGACCTCTTGGTACTATACGGTGTGAAATATGTGTTTCCAGGGATGACACGTCCCACTTTCGGTTAAGATGTTAGTAATTTTTTGTGTTCTTTAAATTTATTTTTGATCTCATCATCTTGGTTGAAAGTTTGGGGTGTGTCACTCTGGAAAGCCATCCTAATCTCATGGTCTATGTCCTCCCCAACACAAATGCCATTCCTCAACGAATACACACAATAGAACCTATAGAAAAATATCAATTAATCAAGATTGTGAGCTTGCATGGAAATGACCATAATTGATCACAACATATGTAGAAAAAAAAGGGGGGGGGGATATGCAAGCAATTTAAGAAATGCCGGGTAAAAAGGGGTTACTTTTAGCAACACCTATCTATAGCTGAGTGGTGGATGGTATCAGGGAGAGGACCCAGTCCTGAGAAGCTGCGGAGTAATCTCTTGGATGGGGTGACTGGTGATGTGCTGACCAGTTTGGATGCCCTGATCTAGTGGAGCGAGCTGCAGAGGCCCAAAAGACCATGGACGGATCACTGGGAGAGCCATCAAGGAAGACCAGCCACGGTTATCTATACATGCCTATCACCCCTGCAGGGGTAACAGGAGCTGGTTAGTGGGGACCCATAAGGGGGAGCACACGAGTCACATGATTTGCTGAGCACAAGAGTCACCTGATCACTCTGAACATTTGGTTATTTTGGAGCTTCACCAATGCTATGTCTATACTATTTTTGGGATTTCTTACCACTTTTGATTGATTTTTTTACACACATTTTTTGGAATGATTCTTTCCGGATGAACTTTTGATAATCCTGGGAACCATTTATGGTTTAAAACACTAGACTATTTATGGTTCATTACACCAGTGTGTTTATTTTTATGCTTTTGATCACTCCATACCTATATGCTTTTTTTTGTAACATTTTGAATGACAATTGCACGATCATGCAACACTGTACCCATATGAAATTGTGATCTAGCTTGGTTATACTTACTTTGTCTTATGTGGCTACTTGATTGCTATACACCTGTCTATATAGATTTTAGTATTTGCATATTTAATATTGAGCACTGTCACATGGAAATTTCTCCATAAGAAAGAAGAGGTTTATTACCTTAACCACTTCAATACAGGCATTTTCCCATCCCGCCCAGGCCAATTTTCAGCTTTCAGTGCTGTAACATTTTGAATGACAATTGCGCGATCATGCAACACTGTACCCATATGAAATTTTGATCTTTTTTTTCCACAAATAGTTTTCTTTTGGTGGTATTTCTTTTTCATACATCATGGGACATAGAGTCAGGCTAAGCAGTGTGACTCTTCAACACATGTGCTGCCGGTTCTTTTTTTGGCATGAAAAAATGACTAAGTATGAAAATTGGCGAAAAAGAGACTAAGTCCCCACCGTCTGTTCGTCAAATACCTTCCAAGTACGAAAATCTTCAAAAAAAAGACTAAGTCCCCACTTTTTTGGGGTGAAAAAACGACTAAGTCCCCACTTTTCCCCCCAAGCTGGCCAACGACTATTAAGCTGGGGGGACTTGCTGCGGGGGGGGTGTCTCAGGGTCGGGGGAGACTGTGAAAAAAAGTTGGGGAGCGGGGGAGGGGGGGTAGGGGGCGGGGGGGCCCCGCCAAGATCAGGTTTTTGGTCAGCTTGGCGCGCGGCTTTTAACCGAGGGGCCCACTTTGAGCACCTGTATCCGGGGACCCTCACGGTGAAAACACCCCAAACTTGGCACAGTTGTACGGAAGACCCACGGCTACAAGTGGAAGAAAGTTCGGGTCCAGGGAACCTAAGGCCGGCCGGTACCGATTACCCAAAGTGGACCACTCGCGTCGTTTTGGCGCCTGGGGGAAAATGGCGAAGATAGGGGGGCAACTTTGGGCTCCGGTATCCGGGGATCCACCGAGTCAAATCCCCCCAAACTTGGCACACTTGTAGGGGAGCTCCACGGCTACACGTGGAAGAAATTTCGGGTCAAGGGACCCGAAGGACGGCCGGTACCGACTCCCCAAAGTAGCCCGCTCGCTTAACATGGGAGTCTATGGGGAAATTTGGCGATTTTGGGGCTCTTTTCACTTAACGCTTAACCGTTCAAAGACCGAATGGGCTAGAGACACCAAACTTGCACCCCTTCTTCCCAGATAGCACAGCTACACCTCCAAAAAATTTGGAGGTTCGGGGGTGTTTTACCGGGGACTTACCGGGGCCACAATGTTGACGGTTTTCCCGGTACCGGTGCTCCCGGACCCTAGGTCACAAAATTACCAAACTTGGGGGTGTTGTAGATTCACTCTCTGGGTACCCCCACACCGATTTGGGGCCCGGTACCCCCACCGGAACCTTCCGGTAACCGGAAAATGCCACTTTGAAACGGTATAGCTCGGGCCCGGTTCACCGGGGAAAGCCCCGGTAGGGTTCAAAAGAATATTTCATCGCTTTCCAGTAGAATGAGACCCCCCTCGACTTTCGGGGGTCAATAGCCGCTTCACAGACCGCGGGCAAAGACGCGCCCGTCGCTCTCCGGTGCTATGGGTCTTAAAAATACACCGACACCGGGAGGTTGTGGGGAAACACTTCAGGTACTCACTGGCCAAGTTTGGGGTCCAGGGAACCGATAGCGGCCCGGTGGCACCCCGAAAAGTGGAACCGAGAGAAACCGCGATTTAACATTGGAGTCTATGGGAAAGTCACTCAACTTTGGGGTGTTCTGAATCATCGGCTGTTGGGGTTAGGAACACGAAACTCAGCACACTTGTAGGGGAAGCGATGATCTACATGTGGTCCAAATTTGGGGTTCCTAACCCTTAAGGTTGCCCCGTAACCGCCTTCCAAAGACGGCACCCCTAGGACCGGAGGACCGGCTTCAAGGCGAACATTTCATACCGACCATGGGGCTCCAGGGGACCGTTTCCTATTTAGCGGTCACTCGCTACCCCCTCGGCCGTGGTGGCCACCATGGGTCGGTCAACTTTGGAGGACCCTATCTCCCCCATACTTTGAGCTAGAGACCCCAAATTTGGCAGGTCGCTACAGGTGGATTTTAGACACCAGATCCGGGTGGAACGACCCTCCTGCGAGCCACCGTGTGGAAGTTTCTCTCCGATTGAACCCGGAATACCACCCCAGGAAAGAGGGGACTCATCTAAGGTCACTGGGCCGATCACCTGTCGTAGTGGTTCGGATCAAAATTCACCTAAGTCCCGCTGGGGAACTTTTCTTCCATAAAAACGACTAAGTCCAAACTTTTTGGATGACCGAGTCCCCCTAATTTGGACCCCCAGATAATCGATTTGGTCCCCGCTTTTCACGCCAAGCTGGACACAGTTTGTAGAGCAGTCCCAGGGCTACACGTGGAAGAAATTTCGGGTCCAGGGAACCCAAGGCCGCCCGGTACCGACTCCCCAAAGTGGGCCCCTCGCGTCGGTTTGGCGCCTGGGGAAAAGGGCGCATATATGGGGGCAACTTTGGCCTCCGGTATCCGGGGATCCACCGAGTCGAATCCCCCCAAACTCGGCACACTTGTAGGGGAGATCCACGGCTACACGTGGAAGAAATTTCGGGTCCAGGGACCCGAAGGACGGCCGGTACCGACACCCCAAAGTAGCCCGCTCGCTTAACATGGAAGTCTATGGGGAAATGAGGTGAATTTGGGGCTCTTTTCACTTATCGCTTAACCGTTCGAAGACCGAATGGGTTAGAGGCACCAAACTTGCACCCCTTCTTCCCAGATAGCACAGCTACACCTCCAAAAAATTTGGAGGTTCGGGGGTGCTTTACCGGGGACTTACCGGGGCCACAATGTTGACCGTCTTCCCGGTACCGGTGCTCCCGGACCCTAGGTCACAAAATTACCAAACTTGGGGGTGTTGTAGATTCACTCTCTGGGTACCCCCACACCGATTTGGGGCCCGGTACCCCCACCGGAACCTTCCGGTAACCAGAAAATGCCACTTTGAAACGGTATAGCTCGGGCCCGGTTCACCGGGGAAAGCCCCGGTAGGGTTCAAAAGAATATTTCATCGCTTTCCAGTAGAATGAGACCCCCCTCGACTTTCGGGGGTCAATAGCCGCTTCACAGACCGCGGGCAAAGATGCGCGCGTTGCTCTCCGGTGCTATGGGTCTTAAAAATACACCGACACCGGGAGGTTGTGGGGAAACACTTCAGGTACTCACTGGCCGAGTTTGGGGTCCAGGGAACCGATAGCGGCCCGCTGGCACCCTGAAAAGTGGAACCGAGAGAAACCGCGATTTAACATTGGAGTCTATGGGAAAGTCACTCAACTTTGGGGCCTCCTATTTCTTCGGCCGTTAGGGTTGGAAAGGCCAAACTGGGCACACTTATAGGGGAGATGGTGCACTACATGTGGTCCAAATTTGGGGTTCCTAAACCCTACGGTTGGGCCGTAACCGTCTTCCAAAGACGGCACCCCTAGGGCGGAAAAACCGGTTCTGCTACCCGAGAATTTCGGACTTAGGCTCTGGCGGGTCCCGGTCGGAGCACTTTGAGGGCTCGTATCTCCGGCCCCCTTGGGTCTACGAACCCAAAATTTGGGGTGCACACTCATGGGATCTAGGTCTACAACATATCCAAAAATTGGACCCCTAGCTCAAACGGTTCGGAAGTTTACTTTCTTGGAGCCAAAAAATCACTTGAGATTGAAAGTTAGGTTGACACAAAGGCTACAAGGTGATTTCCAGAAAAGTGATTTCGGCCGCCTTTGGTTCCAGAGACCCCAAATTTGGCCTGCACCTAGGGGGGCTCTAGAAACCCCCAAGTACCAAGTTTGAAGTTCCTGTGACCTACGGTCCCGGAGATATTGACCGGTAAACCGAAAAATTCAGGCCGGCCATGGGGCACCAAGGGACCGTTTCCGATCTAGCGGTCACTCGCTACCCCCTCGGCCGCGGTGGCCACCATGGGTCGGTCAACTTTGGAGGACCCTATCTCCCCCATACTTTGAGCTAGAGACCCCAAATTTGGCAGGTCGCTACCGGTGGATTTTAGACACCAGATCCGGGTGGACCGACCCTCCTGCGAGCCACCGTGTGGAAGTTTCTCTCCGATTGAACCCGGAATACCACCCCGGGAAAGAGGGGACTCATCTAAGGTCACTGGGCCCATAACCTGTCGGTCGTGGTTCGGACGAAAATTCGCCTAAGTCCCGCTGGTAACCGCAGCATAAGTGCTGTGAGTCACCCTAATATTTATTACATGCTGGGTTATACTCCATCATTAGGTGAATGGACACTGGTAGACCAAAGGTATTCAGACAGGAAGTGATCCCCTATATAACCCCTCCCATACAGGAAGTACTTTAGTTTTTTACTAGTGTCTGCAAGGTGGACGGCATAGTTTGTTTGAGCTCTCTGAGCGCCAGGTCTCTAGTCCCACAAACGGTTCCAAAAATGAATCAAGGGATTGACTGATCGGATCCATTTGACAGGCTTTTATGCTTAGATAAATGGTACCTGAGCCTCGCAAAGACGACTCAAGATCCTGCAATGTTTTGCCTGTAATGTGGCCTCCGGGCACTGGACCTTGCAGAGTGGAAATCCTGGACACTAAGGCATTTCCTGCAGGGTGCTGTACAGGTCCAAGGGAGTAGACCCTAAACATGAAAGGGTACCCAGTCCTTGAAGGTCCAAGTGACAGGAACCTGCCGTGAAGGGTGAAAATTGGGTCCTTAGTTCCCAAGTGGCCCTGCGCCTGGAAGGGTAAGTGAAACCCCTTTATTTTATTATTATGGGGTGTCCCAGTGATTGTAACAATCAGTCAAGCTAGCTAAAGGCTGGACACCTGTGTGTGGTGACCATACGGGGGAGTTCTGGGCTAGCTGTGGGTGTTTGCAAAGTGTACCTTTTTTGCTTGTCTGGCTGTTTACCTGTACGATGGCGTACTACGTTGCGCCATTTCGCCATGGCGCACATGCGTTCGCAAGCAGTTTGTTTGGTGGCCATGGGGCACGCGGATTCACCGCACATGCATAGCCTTTATCTGGGCACATGAAAACTTACGTCGTACACTAATACCTTCACACCCACTCGCCAGGACCGCGCACATGAGAGCGCACGCACGCGTAGAACGTTCCAGCGCACACCCAGCTTATTTAAGCTGAGTATGCCAAGCATGTGGGGCTTCCAGAAGGCAGCTGTGAGACACAGAGCAGGCTCTGAACAGACAATTGCAGTGGTTAATTTCTCCTTACCTGGGTCACGTAAGTCACCAGGTGTTGCTTGTCAGACTAAAGGTGCTTAGCAGGATCATTGCATAGGGGCTCGGTGAGCCCTATTAAATGGTCTCCTTTTGAGGTGTTTTAATTACACCCAAGTACTCTGTTTGCGGCATTGAAAGTCTTCCAAAAAGAGGAGCCGGACTAACACCACAGGGAAGGGCTGTCAGAAACCATGAATCAGACCGAGACAGAAGTACAGTTAATCACACTTGTTTAATAATAATAATAATAATAATAATAATAATAAGGTAAACAGAGTAAGCCTAGTCAATACATAGCCAGAGTTCAGTAACCAGATCGAGTAGTCAGCAAATGCCAATGTCAGAGAGCCAGAGATTAACGTAGTAGTACAGCAAGCAGGATCAAGAGCCAGAAGGGACTAAGCCACCCCCGATCCTCTTTGCGATCTCTGAGACCTTTTCAGGTTGCAGACTTTCCCGCTACACCCCCTGTTGGAACAGGCGGTATATGCTGATTGGGAACATCCTGATAGGACTTTTTGGCCTCCAAAAAGGTTTTCCCTTTTATATCCCATGGATGAAATATTCATTAAAAAATGGAGCATGCCAGCCATAGATGCAGCAGTCTCTTCCTTAAACAAGAACTTAACTTGTCCGGTAGATAACTCACAGGGCTTGAAAGACCCTGTTGACAAGAAATTGGAGTTATTATTAAAGGCTTCCTTTTCTTTGGCCAGTCCAGCTATTCAGCAAGCTGTTGCAGCATTTGGTATTTGCCAGTCCATAAAGGATCAAGTGAAATGGCCAGATAGGCCTAACCAGGAGTATGATCTGCCTGAAAGTCAGACAGATATTCCTCGAGCGCTATGTTTTTCTGTTGATGCTTTAAAGGATTCAATACAGCAGGTTTCTCGTCTGGCTCTCTTGTCTGTACATATGCGCAGACTTTTATGGCTTAAGAACTGGTCAGCCGAGCTTCCTTGTAAAATGTTATTGGCAGGTTTCCCGTTTCATGGGGAACGTTTATTTGGTGATCACCTGGACAAATATATCCAAAAGATTTCCGGAGAGAAGAGATCTCTACTTCCTGTGAAGAAAAGCACCAGACGTCCCTCGTTTAAAAACTCAGACTGCTTCCTCAAATGTCTCAGCGTCAGGGTGGTTCCACCGCCAACAGGGCAGCTAGGGCCAGGGGCAAGCTGCAAGGCCAGGGCCAGAAAAAGCCATGGGTCCAAAATTCTTCTAAACCCAGCACCAAGCCCTCCTTTTGAAGGGACGCCCCCACTCCATCGGGTGGGGGGGTAGGCTGCTGCCGTTTGTGGACATTAGGAAAACAATTCAGGACGAGTAGGTCACCTCAATTATATCTCGCGGTTACAAACTAGAGTTACGGGGGGTGCCCCCTCTGAGGTTTCTAAGATCCAGCGTTCCCTCGGATCCTCCAAAAAGAAACTTATTGCTTCAGGCACATCATCTAGCACATCAAGGAGTGATTGTAGCGGTTCTGGTATCCGAAAGGGGCACAGGGTTTTACTCAAACCAGTTTACGGTTCAGAAACCAAACGGGGACACAAGGCCCATTTTGGACATAAGGTCCCTGAACAATCTATCTATTGATACAATCCTTTTGGATAGAGTCTGACCGCTCAGTAGTAACCTCACTCAAGAGAGGAGACTTTTTAGCCTCCATCGATATAAAGGACGTGTATTTATACATACCTATATTTCAGCCTCATCAGAGGTTCCTACGTTTTGCAGTAGAGGAACGTCATTTTAAGTTTGTGGCTTTACCCTATAGGCTTGCTGCAGCTCCCTGGGTGTTCAAAAAGGTCCTAGCACCAGTACTGGGTCTTTTAAGGGCCCAAGGGATCCTGGTGCTCAGGTATCTGGACAACCTCCTGTTCAGAGATCACACAGTACAGGCTCTAGAACAGAGCATAATAAACACAGTGAGGCATTTGAAAAGCTTAGGCTCGATCATAAATACCGAAAAGTCAGCCTTGAGACCAGCTCAAAGTCTAAAACATTTTGGTCTGATTCTAAACACGGTCCAAGCAAGAGTATTCTTGCCACTCATAAGGATCTGTGCCCTAAAGGATCAGGTGCATCAGATAAGGGGCACTAGACAACCCTCCACTCGGCTCTGTATGATGGTATCCTCCTTCAAGGCAGTGTCCTATGCCCAGTTCCATTCCAGGCCTTTACAAGACATCTTGTTGGCTTGGAACAGAGGAAGAAAAGCCCTGGATTATCCAATGTGCTTATCTCCTCAGGCATGCTTAAGTCTAAGCTGGTGGTTGCAGGATCAGAACCTGCGAAAGGGAAAACCCTTTCTCCTGGTAACTTGGAGAGTACTCACTACAGATGTCAGCCTCTCAGGCTGGGATGCGACCCTAGACGGGCTCACAGCCCAGGGGAAATGGTCAGGGACAGAGCAAACCCTGCCCATCAAAACCCTAGAATTATGGGCAGTACATCTAGCCCTATGATCCTGGACGGTGGAGCTTCAGGACTGCCCCATCAGGGTTCCACTAAGGCGGTACCAGGAGTCGTTCAGCTCTGAAGGAGGAAACTACATACTAGCCTGGGCAGAGGGACATGGGCCAATAATATCGTCAGTCCATATCCCGGGAGTAGAGAACTGGAAGGCAGATTATCTCAGCCGCCAGCAGATCTGCCAGGGGGAATGGTCCCTACACCATTTGCTAAAGTTGGGTATGGCCAGAGGTCAACCTACTGGTATCCAGGTTCAACAACAAGCTACAGCAGTTTGTGTCTCGAACAAGAGATCCTCTGGCAATTGGAGCAGATGTTTTGATAGTTTCATTGAGCTAATATTCCCTGGTTTATGCTTTCCCTCCGATCCCTTTCCTTCCACATTTGTTGTGCAGGATTCAGAGAGAGGCTATTCCAGTCATTCTGGTGGCACCAGCCTGGCCCAGAAGGCCCTGGTTCCCGGAGATTGTGAGACTGACAATAGACGGGCCATGGACGCCTACACGTCACCCCAATCTACTGTCTTAAGGTCCTATATTTCACCTCACTTTACAGTCTCTAAATTTGACGGCATAGCTATTGAAGCCAGGGTTCATGCAGGGAACCGTACTTGATCCTTCACCATGACAGAGTTGTGTTACGACCTGTTCCATTCTTTTTGCCAAAAGTGGTATCGGCCTTTCATTTAAATCCTGCCTTCTTTTTCTTTCAGCCTCGTTCGCGGAAGAGAGATGACTGCATTCTTTAGATGTTGTCCCGGCAGTCAAGGTATATTTGTCTAGATCTTCGGAAATCCGAGGATCAGACTCCTTTTTTGTTTTACCAAAAGGACCTAAAAAGGGTCAGGCAGCTTCCAAAGCTTCCATTGCCAATTGGGTCTGTCAATTGGTCATTCAGGCCTACGGTCTAAAACATAAAGCTCCTCATTTTAGGGTGAGAGCTCATTCTACCAGCGGTGTAGGAACCTCCTGGGCTTTTCGCCATCAGGTATCTGTGGCTCAGATTTGTAAGGCTCTATCTGGTCTTCAGTGCATACGTTCACAAAATGTTATGTGGATGTTTGAGCAGCCGAGGATTCGGCTTTCAGCCGCAGTGTACTGCGGGCTGCCGTATAAGTTCTGATGGCTATTGCTTGGCAGGGTGTCTCCCTCACCTCAAGGCAATTGCTCTGGGATGTCCCAGCAGGTAATGAATATTAGCCTGACTCTGTGTTCCATGATGTATGAAAAATAATATAGGATTTTTACATCATACTTACCTGTAAAATCCTTTTCTTTGAGTACATCATGGGACACAGAGATCTCTCCCCTCTTTTTTGAGGATTTAGTGCTTGCTACAAAACTAAAGTATTTCCTGTATGGGAGGGGTTATATAGTAGATCACTTCCTGTCTGAAGACCTTTGGTCTATCAGTGTCCATTCACCTAATGATGGGGTATAACCCAGCAGGTAATGAATATTAGCCTGACTCTGTGTTCCCATGATGTACTCAAAGAAAAGGATTTTACAGGTAAATATGATGTAAAAATCCTATGTTCATCACCTCTTCGGTTTTAATTTTTTGCACTATAAACAAAAAAAGACCGACCATTTTGAAAAAAAAAAATATTTTTTACTTTTTGCTATAATAAATATCCCAAATTTAAAAAAAAACAAAACACAAATTTCTTCCTCAGTTTAGGCCAATATGTATTCTTCTACATATTTTTGGCAAAAAAAACGCAATAAGCTTATATTGATTGGTTTGCGCAAAAGTTATAGCGCCTAAAAAATAGGTTTTTAATTTATGACATTTTTATTATTATTATTTTTTTTTACTAGAAATGGCGGTGATCTGCAATTTTTTATCGTGACTGACATTGCAGCAGACAGATCGGGCACTGTTGACACTATTTTACAACCATTGACAATCATACAGCGATCAGTGCTATAAATATGCAAGGATTACTGTGTAAATGTCACTGGCAGGGAAGGTGTTAACACTGGGGGCGATCAAGGTGTTAACTGTGTTACCTAGGGAGTGATTCTAACTGTGGGGGGAGGGGACTGACTGGAGGAGGTGACCGATCGGTGTTCCTATATACTTGGAACACACGATCTGTCTCCTCTTCCCTGACAGGACATGGATCTGTGTGTGTGCACACACACACAGATCTCCGTTCCTGCTCTGTGACCAGCAATCGCGAGTGTCCGACAGACATCGCGGACATCAGACAAGCGCAACGGCTTCCGGTGACACGGCGGTTGCACGCGCCCCTAGACCGCTGGGGAGCCGAGGACCACCTTGCGGCCATCATATTACTATACGCGGGATGGGAAGTGGTTAAGACACTAGCAAAGAACTAAGGAATCACCAAGTGGTGCATGGTCATAGGTAGATACCGTGTGATGTAAAATGCATGACACGGGGCCAATCACATGAAAGTACCACCCTTTAGCCTGGTCTATGCATATTCAGCACTGTACAATTAATATATACCCTTTCATTCCTTAAGCTGGCTGTTCACCAGTACATTTATGAACATTCGTATGAACTATATGAACATTCTCATCTCTTGGCAAATGTCATTTTGAAATTACTTCATAATTTAATTTGCTGTTAACGTTTGATTTTATAACAAAAGTAATTTTCTGAATGAAAACCATATTCACGATTAGAATTTTGTTCATTTGAGAAAAAAATCTGCCCCTTCAAACTGCAGTTTTTAAATGAACGTCGTTTTGACCCAATCATGATTCAAAAATCAAGACTGAAGCAAAAGTTTTTTAACAAAATTATTTTAGGGTAACACAGCTTAAGCTTGGAAAGCGAACCATCAAACAACAAGGAGAGGGGCAAAAAGTATTCTAATCCAGAAATTTTGTTTGGAGATTAAATTAGCTCTTTTTTTTATATATGGTCTGCTGCTTATAATTACCTATAGCACCTTGTCTAACATTTCCATACAGAGTATGCATGCAAACATGGGTGTACCTAATACTGCCCATTATTCTTAAAATAGATTACCGTATATACTCGTGTATAAGCCGACTTTTTCAGCACATTTGTTATGCTGAAAAAGCCCCCCTCGGCTTATACTTGAGTGAGGGCAGGGCCGGACTGGCCTACCGGGATACCGGGCATTAGGCTGCTTGCCCTGGGGCCACTTTGAACTGTGGCTGCAGCGCTCCCCTCTCTCCCTCCCTTATACAGCGGGAGACCTCTGCGTCTCGGAGCGGGCTCTGAAACGTCCTGCCCTCCTCCTAGACCAGCTCGTGTGATAGACAGAACACCACGTCTATCACACGAGCTGGTCTAGGAGGAGGGCGGGACTTTTATCACAGCACGGCCGAACATTTCAGACTGAGCTCCAATCCAGGTACTGACTGCTGAGACTGCATGAATGGGCACAGTCACTACCAGTGAGGCAGCTATGACGGGCACAATGAGGCGGTAATGATGGGCGTGAGACTACAATGATGGGCATGGTGAGGCTGCGGTGGTGGGCATGGTAAGGCTGCAATGATGGGCACGGTGAGGCTACAATGATGGGCTTGGTGAGGCTGCGATGATGGGCGGTGAGGCTGCAATGATGGGCGGTGAGGCTGCAATGATGGGCGGTGAGGCTGCAATGATGGGCGGTGAGGCTGCAATGATGGGCGGTGAGGCTGCAATGATGGGCGGTGAGGCTGCAATGATGGGCGGTGAGGCTGCAATGATGGGCGGTGAGGCTGGAATGATGGGCACAGTGATGCCGGCAGCCTGAAAATTTACCAGTAGCTGCTGCATTTCCCACCCTAGGGCTTATACTCGAGTTAATGTTTTTCCATTTTTTTGTGGTAAAATTAGGTGCCTCGCTTATATTCGGGTCGGCTTATACGCGAGCATATACGGTATACTAAATATTTTCAAAATTAGCTAATCTTCACTTTAAATTTTTGGAACTGCTCTCTTTTTCTAAGGATGAACTAAGTCTGCTACTGCAAAGTTTTGTGCTTGTGTCACGAGTTAAGTGCTGGGGAGGAGTCAAGTGTTATGCTAGCCAAAAATATGGCAAACTGAACTTCTTTCATTGCAGAATTTGTTAAAGGGGCTCAAGGCAACCTACCACCAAGAGAATAGGTGTCAGAAAGTACCCTTCCCTCCGCCAGCAATGGATGGAGCCCTGCTGACCCAGTTATGGATATGGCTGCATTGCATAAAACCTAGCCATAACCACATTCCACGTGACCAGGTCCAAGCCTGTCTATTAGTCTTTTGCACTCAGGCATAGCATTAAATGATGGAAAATTGGTGTTTTCAATTTCACATCAGAGACAGCTACAAGCAGATACTCCATGTGATCGAGCTTATGTACTAGTGCTCTCACTACTAACCCTAACTAGATCACTTTAGTTAGGGTTAGGGCTAGGACACGCTTCAGTGTTACAGATGCTTTAAATTTCAGGGACACATTGCAGAACTTGACATGTTTTTGGGCACCAAAGGCCCCACCACCCAGTGCTGGATTCTTAGCACTGAAAATGAATGTATCATACTGCAAATGTGCCTGTTGGTTTCTTGTGGCCAATTGCTGGGGATCAACTGCACTTTTCAACACATACCAGGCAAGTTTATATTTGTATATATATATTTTATACAGTGTGTGTGTGTGTATACATACATTTACATACACCCGTACAAAAAACACACACAGTTTACTTACCTGTCATTAGTCCAATGTAGCAATAACTGTACAAGAAAACCTCAGTCAGATTGGGAAGCTTAGTTATGCCGATGGATGAATGACTTGTAAATGAGGCTACTTCCTGTTTCTTGGATCGGCTGAATTCTTGCACCTCATTTGCTAAGCTCACAAGCTGGAATACATAAGGAGAGACTGTAGATAACACAACTGAAGGAAAGAATCCCACAAAATATCCAGTGTCATTTTGTTGCACACAACCTACCGCATGAGGTGGGAGTTAAGTATTTTAAAAGCATGTTGAGCTCAACCCCTAACAATAAATTGCTGGTCTCTGAACAAAGGAATTCTGACTTGCCTGTAAATACCATATCTTTAATACAGTACAGGACACAGGCAGCATTTTCATACACCATGCGTGATAGGGTTGTACCTCCATGATTCCTCAATTTTATAGCAAGCAACGCAAAGTAACAATAATAATTTAAGGAGATTATCCTGTACTGTACTTTAAGATATCTGTAAAATAAATTGTACATTCTGTATATAACCATATTCTATTTCATATGCTTTGCCTATGTATTGTGCACACGGCACTAATAATGTTTTGATTACATGTCGCATTCTTTCGAATCCTAGTTAGAATTTAGCCTGCCTATGTTACGCCCCTTGTTACCACTGTTGTGGAAATTTTATGAAGATATTATTTTAATATGTATTGTCATAGTGTCTCCCAGTGTTAGTACTCCTGCAGCCCGCTCTAAGGAGCTGACTGGGGCAGACTGATGCTGGTTGAGATCCGTTTGGTAGTGGAAAACTTCCTGAGGTTGGAGAGCAGCGTTTGCGTAGTGGGAAAATTTCCGCCAGCGAAGGGCCCCTGTGCGATGCACAGAACGATCGTCTGGTGGGATGTGTTATGAAGAGTTATGACAAGAGGGGAGAGGGGAGACATGGGTTGTTTAAGGATGCATTATACCATTATTCTGAAAGGGCGCTCAATAGCGCAAGAGTATAGTGGAATTTCCACGACACCATAAAAGTACAATTGTAATATTAATGTGATACCTATGGAAGCACATGTATAAAAAACTTTAATTACGCTGAACAAACAGAAGAGTTATTTTGAAAGAAGCTGGGTGTATATTTTGTGTGTGTTCCCTAATGCAGTAGTTATTAATTTGGAACCACTAATCAATACGAGGATAGGAGTTGCCTGTATATAACATTTCCAGAACAGTTGGCGATCTTTTGCCTAGGATAATCAGCCAGCTGAGGTAAGCCCTTCATTTACATTTGAGTTATCAGACTTCCTTAATCAGTAAGGCATTTTTGGGACAAATAACCTATTTTACTCCCTTAATCAAACTATATTGATTGGTGGTTATAGGTTATGTTGTCACTGTCTGCAGTCCATCGGAGTGTTACAGATAAGAAAAGAAGGATTAGTGCTGTTCAAATGTTATATGACGCACACAGTATCTCACAAAAGTAAGTACACCCCTCACATTTTTGTTAATATATTATTATATCTTTTCATGTGACAACACTGAAGAAATGACACTTTGCTACAATGTAAAGTAGTGAGTGTACAGCTTGTATAACAGTGTAAATTTGCTATCCCCTCAAAATAACTCACACAGCCATTAATGTCTAAACCACTGGCAACAAAAGTGAGTACACCCCTAAGTGAAAATGTCCAAATTGGGCCCAATTAGCCATTTCCTGTGTCATGTGACTTGTTAGTGTTACAAGGTCTCAGGTGTGAATGGGGAGCGGGTGTGTGTTAAATTTTGTGTTATCGCTCACTCTCACTCTCTCATACTGGTCACTGGAAGTTCAACATGGCACCTCATGGCAAAGAACTCTGAGGATCCGAAAAAAAGAATTGTTGCTCTACATAAAGATGGCCTAGGCTATGAGAAGATTACCAAGACCCTGAAACTGAGCTGCAGTATGGTGGCCAAGACCATAAAGCGGTTTAACAGGACAGATTCCACTCAGAACAGGCCTCGCCATGGTCGACCAAAGAAGTTTAATGCACGTGCTCAGCCCCATATTCAGAGGTTGTCTTTGGGAAATACACGTATGATACTAGTTGAGCTAGGATGAGCTAGATCATTTGCTTCCTGATAAGAAAGTTGTTTAGGGTATGTTTTGATAGGAAGTCATTGATCAGTTGAATACGGGTACTTTTCCCAGATTGAGTATTGGAAGGTGCTAGATTATAGAGATGGGTGTAATAGGCCACAAATTTGTTAGCAATATCATCATTAACAACCAATTTGCATCCTGTTGAGTCGTTTATAGAATGGATAATTGTACGTGCTTTTTTTTTTATTACGAAGAGCATTGGCTAACAATTTTCCAGCTTTATTCCCATATTCATAAAAAAGTTTTTGGGATAGAATATAATTCCGTTTAGATCTGTTGTCTTGTTCTTCTAATAGTTCCTTCCTAGCTTGAACAAGTTCATTTAAGGATGATATTGCTTACGTAGATTTATGTACCCTTTTCAAAGTTTGGATGCGAGTTGTTAGTTTAGTAATGTAAAAGAGAGAGAGAAACACTCTTTTTAGTTTTATGGAGATAGCGATTAAGTATCCTCTAATCGTGCATTTGTGTGCTTCCCAGCATGTCAATGGTGATATGTCTGGTGAAGAATTTTCACTGAAGTATTGGAGTAGTCGTTAATTTCAGGTACTATATGGTTATCTGTAAGAAGGGAAGGATCTAAGCGCCATATTGAGGAGCATGGTGTGATGTCTGGAAATGTTAGGGAAATAGAGATAGGATGATGATCCGATAAAAACATGGGATCAATGGTAGCGGAAGTGAGAAAAGTCAGGTCTCTCTGTGAAGTAAAGAGGTAATCAAGTCTGGAGTAACGTTTATGTGGGGCAGAATAGAATGTATAATCTTTCATTGTGGGATATAATGTACGCCAAGTATCATGTAGTGATAATTTCTGAAGTTGAAGTTTAATAGAGCGTAATGCTTTGTATGGTATAGATGAGGTACCAGTAGAAGTATCTTGAAGCGGATTAAGGGGAACGTTGAAATCACCAGCTAAAATCGGAATACCCTCTTGAAAGTTGGAGAGTGTTCCTAATGTTGATCTAAAGAACTGAGTTTGTTTTGAGTTAGGTACATATATATTTGCCAAAGTTATAGGTTTTCCATGAAGGGAACCTTTCAAAAAGAGGAAACAACCATTTAGATCTATACAAGTGTCTGAAATTTGAAATGGGCAATGTTTTGAAAACAAGATTGATACTCCTTTAGAAGTCGGGTTGGTGGCATGTATGGAGGTCGGGTATCGTGCATTCGAAAGTTTTGGAATGGAGTTTGTTTTGAAGTGCGTTTATTGTAAAAAGATTATATCGGCCTTGTTTTTATATATTGAGGAAAGTAGTTGTGACCGTTTTTCCGGGATGTTAAGACCTCGGATATTTAAGGAGATAATTTCTACTATGAAGCCGGATAGTGTCAGTTGTATGGATAGTGATTTCTAGAAATCGAATACTGGAATATTGTCGGGTACCACTGTGGGTAGACGAGATCAATCGCGTCAAAGATGGTTTTCTCAATCAACGAGGTGCTACCCTCTAGAGCCAAAAATAATGTATAACAGAGGAGGTAAAGAGTATAAGACCAGGAATATTTAGCTTAATAAAGTGTCAATAGGAGTGTAAAAATTGTTTCAAGGATAGAGAATAAGAAAAGTTTCCCAAAAAGAAAAACATGTATGCGATAATTAGCGAAATGTGAACAACATGGGTTTAATAAGGAACAAGGTCAAACAATAAATCAATTAGTACTTAGAAAGTAGTTTGTCGTAAGATCTATGAGAAGTCAAATACACTTATTATTTAATAGAGTATAATAATTCTTATCCTGAATATGTAGGAAAGAGGAACATTTTTAGAAAAAAGGGGAATAGATTGACCATAACCATATTGAAATGAAAAGAACAAATAGAGAACCATAAAGATTCACGAGGGAAAAAAACAAATCTATAGCTCAATACGGATAAACCTTATAATTGCACATCTCCAGATAGGCAAATACAATAATTGAAAAAAATATTTAGTGACTAGTAAAAAAAGGGAAGATTAGTAAAACGCAAAAAAATGTATATCTGGATAAGGAGTGAAATATTAATAGGTATGTCAAGTATTAATCTAACTGAATTAAATAGATCAATTGTAAACTATTTTGTAAAGATGATCTTGGGAGATGATCCGCAGGAGTAAACATCTCAACGTGGAAGGAAGTTTTTATTATAATAAAGGAAGACACGTCAAATGTCATGAAAAGAGAAAATTCCACCTATAAGTGATTCCTTTCGTGCGGAGGACTTCTAGAAGTTCTCTGCGTCTCTGTAGTGTAATATTAGAGAGATCATGAAATAAACGTAGTTCTGCAACATAAGAGATTTGATTTTTGGTACACGCCTTTCTCAGTATATCTTCTTTTAAGCTGATAATTATGTGGCATATGACATCCCTGGGAGGATCCAAATCCTTTCCCTGAGGTCTGAGGGCACGGTGTATTCTTTCCATCCCTACTGGGGACGCACTGGGTTTATCCAAAAGATCATTGAAAATGCCCAAAACTATGTCAATGAGATGATCAGCATAAACTGTTTCTGGAAGACCTCTCAGTCTCAGATTGTGGCATCTGCCACGATTATCCAGATCTTCAACATGTCTATTAAGCTCCCTGAGTTGAAGGGTGTGTGTATCAATAGATTTAGATTGGTGGGCCTTGCGGATTGTAATGCCTGTATTTTTTCCACTTCTTGGATTCTTCTTGTGATAGACTGAATGTCAATGCGGAGGTCAGTAATAACCGCCTTGTTTCTTTAATATCAGCTGCCACTGAATGGAGATCAGTAAGGCTGGGGTGTTGATGTGGCGTTAACACAATGTCAGTATGAGGACTCTGTGAGAGGGATAATCCCGCCTGCGTCTGACTGGAATTTGACTGTGCGTTCTGTGAGCGCCGTATTTGCCGCTTGTGACAGGAACATTGCTGGGATCGTTTGCGATAAACCTCTGCTCAAATCGCGGGGAGACCGTGACCTTGGGGTGGAGGAACTTCTGGATGATGTTCCCATATTATTTTGGGTGTGAAAGAAAGAATACCTCCTCAGTAGGAGACCGAAAAATGGCTCTGTCAGCGGGAGCTCAGGAGTTAAGCGGCCATCTTCTTCAGCAGTTAAGCCACGCCCCCTCACAAAGTGTCATCTCTTCAGTGTTGTCACATGAAATGATATAATAAAATATTTACACAATGTGAGGGGTGTACTCACTTTTGTGAGATACTGTATCTGCTGTAATAGTAGTTTAGAGGCAAGAGGGGCACAAGGCACAAGTAGAGAAGAGAAAAAGACTGCCCAGCCATTTTGTTTTTTTTCCTATAAAAATACTATGTTAAACGTACCTGCTCTGTTGCAGTGGATTTGCACAGAGCAGCCTGGATCCTCCTGTTCTCAGGCCCCTCTGCTGTGATCCTGGCCCTCACTCCTGTTCAGTGCCCTCACAGCAAGCAGACACTGAGCCCCGGCCTGGCCCTGTCCCCTCTCTCCCGATTGACTAGCTGACTTTGACAGCAGCAGGAGCCAATGGCGCCACTGCTGAGTCTCAGCCAATCAGGACGGAGAATCTCAGATGACTGAGACACTTGTGGACACCGCTGGACAGAGGGGGACCTCAGGGAAGTGTTAGGGGGGGCTGCTGCACACATTTGTTTTTTTTATGCTGTTATGGGTATTCCCTGCTGGTGACATAGAGGAGTGATATATAATTGATGCACTGATTTGATGCCACTGGATGAAATACTTGAATTCCCATTGTGATGCTATCTTCTGGATGGGATATTTGAGACAAGTGTCTATCTTTATCACACTGTCCAATGGGACTGATTTAATACTGATATCTTCGGTACCTCTTCGGTTGTTTTAGAGGCAATCTCTTTCCCTCCCCTCTACTGTGAGGGCATACTACTGCCGAATTATTCTTATCCACTTGGCAGGAAAGCAGCGATCGTGGTTCTGCATCTTTGTCTGTATGTGGTGTCCCCCCCTATCGGTCTCAGGGTTTACCAGCACATACCCAAAAAAGTCCTGAGGAAGCTAATTTCAGGGAAATGCATTGACATGAAGGAGTTTATGCACTCTACCAAGTGACCTTCTTATACAATTAGTGTTTATACAATATTTCACACAATCTAATCCTAAGCTCCGTGTCTATTTGTGTATCTGTTGACCTTGTTTGGTTATAGGGTGTCTCGGTCTGTTATATGTCATTTTAAAACCTTGTATAATAAAGATTTTTTACCTTGTTAACCACTAGCCTACCGCCCACCATCATATGATCGTGAGCGCGCAGCCCTGTACTGTCGGTGGCGGCGTGTCACCGAGACACCGCTCATCACCAACAGGGGTGAACAGCCACTGGGCATTGCTGTTTACCACGTGATCGGCCGTGATGAAGTCACGGCCGATCACAAATGGTACATCCCCGCATTGCACGGCGCTTGCGCGCGATCGTGCTGCGCGTGCACGTTGGTGATGGCGTGTTCCCGGGAACACTGCTCATCACCGACGATAGTACACAGCCATTGGCCAGGGCTGTGTACCATGTGATCGGCTGTGATCCATTCACAGCCGATCACTAACTGTAAACAAAGAGCTGTCATTAGCTGTTACTAGCCCTTCTCTCCTCACACACCATTTCCAGTGTGAGGAGAGAAGAGCCAGGAGCAGTGAGTTACAGATCTATGTTAGTAGTGTCTGCACCAACACCACACCTGTCCCATCGCCCCCCCAATTTGTCATCTGTCACCCAACAGTCACCCCATAAAAGTGCACCTGTCACATAAGAGACTGCCATCAGTGACCATCAGCGGTGCAACTGTCACCCATCAGTGACCTGCCCTGTCACCCATCACCAACCAGTGACCATCGCCCATCATACCATCACCTCTCAGTGAATGTCACCTGCCACCCATCGCACAGCCCATCAGTGACTGTCACCTGCCACCCATCTGTCACCCGTCGCACAGCTACCCGCCACACAGCCATGTCCAAAAGAGGATATACTAGTGAGGAGGCGTTCCAGATCCTCTCTATGATTGATGAGAGCACTGGGAAGTTCTCATCAGAGTCCAATTCTGATTCCGAATCAAATTCGGCATTTGAACCGATCGAGAGTAGCAATGATTCGGATGAAGAATGGGTCCCTCCTAAAAGGGCACGACACTCTGGAAACCAGGAAGCCGCCAGCAACCAGGATTATATTCCCAGGCCCAGTACCAGCTCTGCAGCCAGAAATAGGCCCCAGGAAGAAAGGCCCAGTACCAGTGCTGCCGCCAGCAATAGGCCCCAGGAACAAAGGCCCAGTACCAGTGCTGCCGCCAGAGATAGGCCCCGCGCACAAATGCCCAGGCCCAGTACCAGTGCTGCCACATCACACCTGAGTACCAGCACAGGAAATTCAACTCCCCCAACTACTGGAGTGTCACGTCCCCCAAGAGCTAGGGCCGCTACATACATGCCAGTTGTCTTACCAACCCAACATGCCTGCCTTCCAACTCGGGATCACCAATTATTCCCCATTTCACAGCACAGCCTGGTGTGCAGGCCAACACCCAAAATTTCACAGAGATCAATTTTTTTCACCTGTTTTTGCCCGACACTTTGCTGCAGTTCATTGTGGACCAGACAAATTTGTATGCCCAGCAGTATATTGCCAGCAACCCCCAATCATCTTATGCCCGTCCGTTTGAGTGGAGAGATTTGAATTTGGAGGAGTTCAAATTGTTTTTGGGCCTCACCCTAAATATGGGGCTTACAAAAAAAAAAAATGAAGGACATACCTATTGGTCCACCAACCCCATCCACCATATGCCCATGTATTCTGCCACAATGTCCAGGTCCCGATATGAGATGATTATGAGATTCTTTAATTTTAATGACAACACCCAGTGCCCTACCCGCAATCATCCAAATTCCGATAAGCTATACAAGATTCGCCCACTGATAAATTTATTTTCCCAACGATTTGCAGAACTCTATGTCCCCGAGAAGAATATATGTGTGGATGAGTCCCTGGTACCATTTTCAGGCCGGCTAGGAATAAAACAATATATTCCTAGCAAAAAGGCCAAATACAGAGTCAAATTTTACAAGCTGTGTGAGAGAGCCACAGGATATCTATATGCGTTCCGCATATATGAAGGAAGAGATTCCCAGCTCCAGCCCCGAGTGCCCGGCCTACATGGGCACAACTGGAAAAATCGTATGGGACCTGGCTTACCCACTTCTGAAAAAAGGATATCATATATACCTGGGCAACTTTTATACCAGCCTGCCCCTTTTCAGACACCTATATATCGAAAAAACCCTGGCCTGCGGAACCTCAAGAAAAAATAGGAAGGGCTTCCCACAATCCATAGTGAACAAAAAGCTGCAAAGGGGGGAAAGAGCAACACCGAGATGCAATGAAGTGCTGGCCTTGTGGTGGAAAGATAACAGGAACGTGCACATGATGTCCACCATTCATGATGACACTACAGTTGTAGTTCAGCGAAGACGAGGTCCCATTGAAAAACCGACATGTGTCCAAGACTATAATCTCTACATGGGGGGGGGTGGATTTCAATGACCAAATGATTCAGCCCTATTTGTCAATAAGGAGGTCCCGATTCTGGTACAAGAAGGTAGCAATTTATCTAATCAATTTGGCCATTTACAATTCCTACATAGTCTACACAAAATCCACAGAAAGCCCCGCACCCTTCCTAAAATTCATAGAAGTAGTAGTCACGTCCCTCATCTATCAACAAAGACCCCCCCCAGAAGACCTTCGTTCTGATGCTGTTAGCCGACTTCATGAACGCCACTTCCCGTACAACATTCCACCATCGGAAGCAGGCCGAAGACAGCAAAAAATATGTCGCCTGTGCAGCAGAAGAGGTTTTCGAAAAGATACCAGCTTCCATTGTCCCCAGTGTCCCTCCCAACCTGGCCTATGCATTGGTGAATGCTTCGAACTGTATCATACATCCCTAAATTATTAGCCCATATTTTCCCCATTTTCGCTGATCATTTTCCATGCTTCCCCAAATAACCATGCCACTGCCTTCAACGTGAACTGACCCTGGCCTGCTTTTTGACTATGCCTCTGCCTACCGTTTGGACTGCTTCCACATGAACTGACCCTGGCCTGTTTTGACTATGCCTTTGCCCACCGTTTGGACTGCTTGCTCGTGAACTGACCCTGGCCTGTTTTGTGACTATGCTTCTGCCACCGCTTGGACTGCTTGCACGTTAACTGACCCTGGCCTGTTTTATGGACTATGCTTTTGCCTACCGCTTGGACTGATCTGTTGCCCTGCTACTATAGTACACAGGGGTCTCACATATGTGAGGGGCTCCAGAATAGTTTTTCCGGATGGAGAAAACTATTTTTTTTGTTTTCTCTGGGTTTTGTAATTTCCGGATTAGGGTCTGGAGTCCGGAGGCTTCATAGAGATTTGGGTGGGTCGAAGTCTCTACCCCTGTGCCCCTGTGCACAGGTCTTACCCGATTGCGGCCCTCAGCCTGCTGCTGACTTACTGCCATCATGCCTTTGCCTGCCGCATGAACGGACCACACCTCTGCCTGCTATCTGGACTATGCAAATAATTAGCTGTAGCAAGAGGCAGTATGTTTATGAAGGGCTGGAGAGCGGTACAATAATGAGTGTCTGCGGGTAACAGTGTACCAGGACCAATATTATGGCTGTGCTGGCTGTCTCTGCCTGGACAATTTCTATGGACAAATGCTTTGGCTGTGCTGACAATATCCTTGTGCTGACTATAGACAATATTCCTGCCTGCTGCCTGGATAATTACAATTGCTGTCGCTAAGCACATCCCTGACTGCTGCCTGGACCAGTGCTCTCTTCTGTAGACATTACTAAAAGCACAGGTAATACTTTTTTTTTTTTTTACCCTTTCCGCAATAGAATTTATTTTGGATTATGAAGGGCCTTCAAAAATGATAGGTTGCCAGGAAATTATCTATGTAATGTATGCTCCTAGAACGCCTGATGGTGCTACCTGGATGTTGGGCCTCTGTATGTGGCCAAGCTGTGTAAAAGTCTCACACATGTGGTATCCCCATACTCAGGAGGAGTAGCAGAATGTATTTTGGGGTGTCATTTTTGCTATGTGTTGGAAATATCTTATAAATGGACAACTTTGTGTAAAAAAAATGCGTTTTTATTTTTTTTTCCACATTTTCCAAAAACTTCTGGAAAAAAAATAACCGATCAAAAGACTCAGTATGCCTCATAGATTATACGTTGGGGTGTTTTCTTTCCAAAATGGGATCATTTTGTGGGCAATTCCATTGTCCTGGTGCTCCAGGGCCTTCAAAAGTGTAATAGGTGGTTGAGAAATGAGATGTGCAATTTATGCTCGTAGATCGCCTGATGGTGCTACTTCAATGTTGGGCCTTTGTATGTGGCCAGGCTGTGTAAAATTCCCACACATGTGGTATCGCCATACTCCGGAGGAGTAGCAGAATGTATTTTGGGGTGTCATTTTTGCTATGTATTTGCTATGTGTTGGAAATATCTTATAAATGGACAACTTTGTGTAAAAAAAATGCGTTTTCATTTTTTTTCCACATTTTCCAAAAACTTCTGGAAAAAAAATAACCGATCAAAAGACTCAGTATGCCTCATAGATTATACGTTGGGGTGTTTTCTTTCCAAAATGGGGTCATTTTGTGGGCAATTCCTTTGTCCTGGTGCTCCAGGGCCTTCAAAAATGTATTAGGTGGTTGAGACGTGAGATGTGCAATTTATGCTCGTAGATTGCCTGATGGTGCTACTTCAATGTTGGGCCTTTGTATGTGGCCAGGCGGTGTAAAAGTCCCACACATGTGGTATCCCCATACTCGGTAAGAGTAGCAGAATGTATTTTGGGGTGTAATTTGTTGTATGCATATGCTCTGTGAGAGAAATAACCTGTTAATATGACAATTTTGAAAAAAACAAAAACAAATCTTCCTTTTGCAAAGAATTGTAGGAAAAAATTACAACTTAAAAAAACTCACCATGCTACTTACTTAATACCTTGGAATGTCTACTTTCTAAAAGGGGTAATTTGGGGGGTATTTGTACTTTTCTGACTTGTTAGTACCTCAAGAAATGAGATTCACCTGATGTACTGAAGGCCTGATCAGATGTTTTCAATTTTCAGTGATTGGCACCATAGTTTGTAGACTCTATAACTTTCACAAAGACCAAATAATATACACTAATTTGGGTTATTTTTACCAAAGATATATAGCAGTATAAATTTTGGCCAAAATTTATGAAGAAAAATTACTAATTTGCTAAATTTTATGACAAAAACAAAGAAAAAGGCATTTTTTCACAAAATTTATGGTCTTTTTTTATTTATAGAACAAAAAATAAAAAAACCATTAGTGATTAAATACCACCAAAAGAAAGCTCTATTTGTGTGAAAAAAAGGACACAAATTTCATTTGGGTACAGTGTTGCATGACTGAGTAATTGTCATTCAAAGTGTGAGAGCACCGAAAGCTGAAAATTGGTCTGGGCAGGATGGGGGTTTAAGTGCCCTGTATTGAGGTGGTTAAACTGCTGACTCATGTTGTGGCGGTAAAGTCCGCTATATTTTGATGGAGTTTTTGACTCATTCAATCAGTTTTATAATTATTGGATGTTGGCATAGTATCATATTTTACATCTAATCATCAGTTGTCATTGATGTGTTTACTGCACTAGAACAAAGGGATTTGCATGAGGTGTTTTCAGGGGAAGGCAATACAGAGAAAGTAGAGGATCCCAATCATTACTGACCATGTTACCAAAAACCTCTTAAGTGTATGTCTTTGTTAGTGGGAAAAAACATGTTTTAGCGGAAATACACTAAGCTCTGTGCCTTTGTATCTTCCATTCCAGAAAGTAGAGGATCTGAGCCAGCTTTTTAAGAAAATTAAACCATGTGTTTGAGAAAAAGACTCAAACAAGGTGGGATATAATATCTTTTGATAGATACATCGGAGCGAATATGGTCCCACGTCGCTTAAGGTGTGAAGTACCAAACAATGGTTTAATGCAGGGATATGCAATTAGCGGACCTCCAGCTGCTGCAAAACTACAAGTCCCATCATGCCTCTGCCTCTGGGTGTCACGCTTGTGGCTGTCAGAGTCTTGCAGTTCTGCAACAGCTGGAGGTCCGCTAATTGCATATGCCCGATTTAATGGATAAGGAGTCTATACAGGATTGGTATCTTTTTTTTTATAGGAAAGGGGTGGAACTAGTACAATTCTTAGACCCCTTTCACACTTTTTTCAGGTGCTTTTGGGCTAAAAATAGCGCCTGTAAAGCGCCTGAAAAATGGCTCCCCTGCAGTCTCACTTTGAAAGTCAGAGTGCTTTCACACTGTGACGATGCGCTGGCATGATGTTAAAAAAACTCCTGCAAAAGCAGCATCTTTGGAGCGGTGTAGACACCGCTCCTGCCCATTGAAATGAATGGGCAAAGTCGCTGAACTGCCGGCAAAGCGATGATGCAGCAGCACTTTGCGGGTCGTTTTAACCCTTTTTCGCCCGCTAGCGGGGGTTAAAAGTGCCCCGCTAGCGGCCGAAAATCTCCACAAAAACTACAGTAAAGCACTGCTAAAAATAGCGGCATTTTACCGTCAACCCCACGTGCTCGAAAAATTAAGAATTTGGATGCACATATCCAACAATTAAAAGAATTAGTAGAACCACATAAAGACCGGCAGGAATTTGGGAGATTAATGAATTAAAAGCCAAAGTAGAGAAATGGGAATTAGGGGTAAAAGATAAAAAGTGAAAAAATACCTAAGGGGTGCAAGTGATAAGGACTTTTTAAATGGTAAAAGAAACCGGAAGATCAGGATAATTCTTCCTATAACACTACACCCATTAGACCCAATCCAAGAGTAGAAGGAAATAACAATGAGGCATGCAATAACCCAGTAATAGTGGTTACCCTAGTGACAGAGTTTAACCTCTTTTTTCAAAAAAAAGGCAGAGACAAATTCCTGGGAATTACAGGCCAGTCAGCCTAACATCAATAGAGGGTAAATTATTGGAGGGGATGATTAGGGACTTTTTTTTTTTTAATGACAAAGGCATTGAACTAGTACATTTTGCACTCAAAAGGAAACAAAGGAAACTTAGTATGATTAACCAACAAATCACTGAATGTAAGAATATATTGGAAACATTCAAGGACACTGCCCCTTTTATAACGGTAACAAAACAATTGAATGAAGTATTAGAACAAAAAGATATAGAACTCAAACAAAGAAAGAAAAGAAAGTACCTAAGAGACTCCAATGACTATCAGTTGGAACAGGTATTTAATTGGAAAATAAACTGCAAACAAGGTAAAAAAGGATCAATTGCTTCGTCACCAGAGAGAGAGGTGAGGATAGTAACTCCAACTAACAACTCAAGATACAGAACACCAGAAAGAAGATCCAGAACACCTGAAGCGGTAAGATATGAAAGACAACCAGAAGTGGAACAAGAAAGAACACATAGGGAGGATAATGGGCCAAGAACCCCAAAACCCTGGTGGAGGAATAAAACTAAAAACAAATCACCTAGAAGACCCTATTGGAAGAACAATGGAAATAGAAGAAATAATAGACCTTACCAATCATCATACAACCAGAGACCGTATCAATCACCTAATTATCGCATGGAGGCAACACAATACCACCAAGGTGACAATGGAAGGTACCCCAGACATGAGGATAATGGATACTATCAAAATCAACAATATAACAGAAATGAACCAAGAGAATACCAACATACTATGTATAGGAATGAATCAAGGGATTATCAGCCAAATACATATGGAAATGAATCAAGAGATTATTATCAAAATCCAAACAGGTATGAATCAAGGGAGTACCAGCAGAACCAAAACCCCAATAGATATGAATCAAGGGAGTATCAGAAGAATCCAAATGCAAGTGAATCCCGGAATTATCAATCCAATCCTAAGAGGAACGAAAACACAGAGAATGAACAGTATAGGTATGATTCAAGAAAAAGCCCGTTACACACCACTAATGGATATGAACCATTAAGGAACTATATTGATGAAGAACAGACACGGTCTTTTTTTAGAATATCGCAAGAACGAGGACCCACCCCCAAGACAGGACCGATATACCAAAGAAAGAAGCCCAAACACAAAAGGGGATGCCGAGCAGGATGTAAAATCAAAAAGAAAAAGAGAACACTAGGAGAAGGTATATACAACCTCAGCGGAAGAGAATTAACACGAGAAGAACTCATTACACTAGATAAAGGCCTTAAATATGCTCCCACGAGAAATCTAAACAAATTCCAAATGTATGTCGACATTCAAAAATATACTAGAAAACTCAATATAAAAAAATACATGCTATCTAAACCTCCCGTCATTCATGTTACTGAGACGGAAAACCCAGGGGGGATTGCTCACAGCAATTTGAGAAACAAATCACTGTTTAACCCACCTGTCTTAAACAATGAACACATCGAAGTATTCAATAGAATGGTGACCAAAGAGTTGGAGCAACTAAAATACAAAAAAACCCATGAATCCCAAACCATCCAAATGGGAATAAAACAGTTAGAACAAAATAAGTAAATTGTTGTGAGACCAGCTGATAAAGGAGGAGCAGTTGTCATATTATCAAAAGAATACTATAACAAGGAATTGTTAGAACAACTGAGTAACACAAGCACATATATCAAACTAAAAGGGAACCCCATGAGGGAATATAAACGGGAGCTATCAGATCTAATCCTAAAAGGAGGGAGAAAAAATATCCTGACCAAAAAAGAATCAAAATATTTGGTACCGGACACGTGCAGAGTCCCCATCATTTATACGGTGCCTAAGAACAAAACAACAAAAATGTAGAGCAACCACCAGGGAGACCCATTATCAATGGCATTCAATCAATCAATGCCAGATTGGGAGAATATGTCGATAGATTCCTGCAACCCTTGGTACCCCATACCAGAGCATACCTCAGAGACACCAAACACCTGATACAAATATTGGAAAATTTGACTCTAAAACCCGATGAGAAATATATTATTGCAACAGCTGATGTAGCTTCCTTATATACAGTAATTGAACATAGCGATGCAATAGAGGCATCAAAATGGGCTATGGATAGGTTTAGCAACCCCATCTCAAAACAAAAAAGATTTTTTTTTAAGAAGCCTAGCCTTTGGAATTCAACATAACTATTGTTGGTACAATGATCTATATTGTAGACAACTAACCGGAATCGGAATGGGAGCCACGTATGCCCCAAGTGTGGCCAATGTGTTTATGGCTAAATGGGAGGAAGAAGCAATTTTTGCAGATGAACCAGAAAATATGGTCCTATATAAAAGATTTATTGATGATTGCATATTAATATGGAAAGGGGATGAACCAAGTTTAATCCAGTTTTTCAATCAATTAAATACTAATCAGAAAAATATCAGACTTGAGTATGAGATAAGTGACAAATCAATCCATTTTCTAGATTTAGAAATACAGCTTGAGAACAACATCATTAGTACCAAAACATTCTTCAAACCAGTTGAAAGGAATAGTTACATACCTACAGACAGCTGTCATTACCATCCATGGTTAATTAATATTCCAAAAGGACAGTTTATACGACTGAGAAGAAATTGCTCGAACAATATAGATTATCTAACACAAGCCCATTGGATAGGGAAGAAATTTTAGGATAAAGGCTACAGCAAAGAATTTATTTTGGAAAAAATCAAAGAAATCGACCAAATGCCAAGAGAAATACTTATTCAAGATAAAATAAAAGCGAACTTAGATAATAATGACATACCCTTGATAATGAATTTCAGTGCACAACATAAAAAAATGGAAAAAATCATCAAGAAATACTGGTCTGTTTTGAAAACAGACAACACCCTGGGTAAGATTCTACCTGATAAACCGCGCTTCATATATAGGCGAGTACCAACATTAAGAGATCTGATAGCAAAGAATGTACTGGAACCACCTAAACGTGTTACAGAATTATCCTTCTTTCAAGGGAAAGGGTTTTTCCCTTGTAAGAGGTGCTATGCGTGTAAAAATACCCAACAAAATGGCCAAAAATGCCAGAAATTCACATCAACCAGCACCAAAAAAGAATTTGACATCAAGGACTTTATATCATGTAGGACTGAAGGTGTAGTCTATGTCTTGCAGTGTTCTTGTTCATTGCAATATATTGGCAGAACAAAAAGGCCTATGTGGAAAAGAATAAGGGAACATATCCAAAACATAAAAAAAGCTTTCCCGAAGCATAGTATCTCTAAACATTTTGCCACGCACAACAATAGAGACCTCACAGAATTAAAATTTTGGGCAATACAGAGATACAAACCCCACTGGAGAGGTTCAAATAAGATCAGAGAACTGAGTCAAGCCGAATCAAAATGGATATATGAGATGGGTACTCTTGCGCCAAAAGGCCTCAATATTGAATTTGATATTAATTGTTTTATAACAGATGTTTCTACAACTTGATTGGAGTCCACCTGTGGTAAATTTAGTTGACTGGACAATATAGCACTATGGATATATATTTTATACTTAATTTTAATATTTTTATATTTTTTATATATTTTATTTTTATTGGTGTTAAATACTACTGTACCGTATCGGGCTCTTAAACAATTTTATATTAATTAATAATACTGAAAATATCTCTGTGTAATACTATTATCATTTATACAGTCCTGGGATATTTAGTTTAAATCACAATTTATTCTTATATATTCTTATTTTTTATATTTAAATTGTTTTATTTATCTTTAAAGTCATGGGAGTGTTTATCAGCACACTATAAACTATTAAGATCCAGCATAAAGTCACACTTGCCTAATTAGTCATGCAGCGGGATCAAAACATAGAGATTAATACATAGCTGATAACATTAGTTAATGATATGAATGTATTGTCAATGGTGTGCTGTACCGATATGCGCCACAGGAGGGAGCCCATTATTATATAGATACAATGATTTACTATATTAAGGATTTTATTCTGTGATCTTTTTTAGTTGTACAAATTTATATTTAGTTTTATGTAGTTATTATGATTTGTTTTGATGCAACCAATAAATATTGTTTTTAAAGTATAATACATATATACAAATACAGCAGTAAGCAGCGTGATGATCCGATGATCACAGCACAGTCACCATAGGAACCGAAATGCCTAAATACGGAGACGCTGGCATCTCATGCTTAGCCTTGAGAAAGTCACGTGTCAGTGATGTAACGCGTAGGAGGAGCTTAGGACACAGTCTGCTGAATTCATTGTATCAAGCAGAAGCAGCTTGCGCAGCAAGTCTTGTCCTTACAAGCCAGCTGAGATCTGCCTATCTGCATGCCTAAAACAAGTCAGGCACACGTGAGTTTATCACTGTGCTGTTTTGCCTGTGAACTTTTATTGTAACAATATTGCGCAATGTTTTCTCTCTTTGTTTATTTTACATAAAACCACTTGATACTGAGAAAATTACCATTCATTGTGGCTGTGGAAGAAATATCTCAGAGGGTGAACAGATAAGTGCTGCAGGAGTCCAGATGTCCCAGATTGCTGGGGATTGAGCTGTCGCCTGTTACTTATCCTATCTCATGAATTTAATCATCTATATTTAATCAGATTCTATTGGCACTATTTATCTATTTATACTCATCAATTGTATATGTATTGCACCTTTATAAGCATATCATTTGTTAATTTTTTTTTTACGGAGGATTCAACACTTATCACAGGGAATGTATCTAATTTGTTTATTTATTGGCACTAATTTGGATTGATTACTATTTGCAAACGCATTTTTAGTATATCTATACACAATTGTTGCTTAGTTTACTTGGGAGATATCGCACCACTTCCAGTGGATTTGTATAACTGGAGGAACACAGTTTTTAAATATTTGCGATTTTTTTCATATATTTGCGATTTTATGTATATGCGATTTTTTAGCGATTTGGTAGCAATTTTTTTCACATTGGTTTTTTAGCACAAAAAATTCTTTTCTCACATTGATTGAACTTTGTATCAGAGCGCATCAATCTATGTTAGATGATTAGGGACTATATCCAAAGCTTTACTGAGGAGAAGAATATCATCAGTGGTAATCAGCATGGGTTTATGAGAGGACGTTCCTGCCAGACCAATCTGCTAACATTCTACAAGGAAGTGAGCTGCCATCTAGACAGGGGGAGGCCTGTGGATGTGGTGCATCTGGACTTTGCAAAAGCATTTGATACATTCCCCCATAAACGTTTAATTTACAAGATGAGGTCTGCAGGCTTGGACAAAAAACTGGTTACAGGGATGGGGCCATAGGGTAGTGATAAATAAGATGTACTCAGACTGGTCTGGAGTGGTGAGTGGGGTACCCCAAGGTTCTATCATGGGACCAAATCTATTTATTATATTTATAAATGATATAGAGTATGGGATAACTAATTTAGTCTCAGTTTTTTGCGGATGACACAAAGATAAGCAGAGTAATAAACTTACATCAGGACAGAATGACCTAAACAAAATAGAGGAGTGGGCAGCCAAATGGCAAATGAGTAATGCACTTGGGGGCAAAAAACGAATGCAAAATATTCACTAGGGAGAATCAAGACTCGAGACTCCATCCATGGAGAAGGATCTAGGGGTGCTAATAGATGACAGATTGAGCAACAGCATGCAGAGCCAAGCTGCAGCTACCAAAACAGGCAGAACATTAGCATGCATAAAAAAGGGATATACTCCATGGACAAAACTATAATTCTGCCACTTTATAAAACTCTGGTTTGGCCTCATCTGGAGTTTTCCGACCAGGTCTGCTCACCAGTCCTCCGAAGGGATGTGCTGGACCTGGAGAAAGTCCAAAGAAGGGCAACAAAACTATGAAGGGGACTGGAGCAACTCAATTATGAGGAACGGCTGCAAACACTAAATTTATTTTTGCTGGAGATGAGACATAATAGTGATCTAAACTATCTCAATGGGGATCCCAGCATAGGAATGAAAACTATTCAGTCCTAGGGAGTGTATAAGGACACAGGGGCACACAAGGAGACTGAAGGAGAAGCGGTTTAACCTTAAACTGTGCAGGGGGTTCTTCACTGTTAGGGCTATAAAGATGTGGAACTCTCTCCCACAATTGGTGGTGACTGTGGGGAGTATGGATATTTTTAAAAGACTCAGACGTACATCTAAAAGGTCACCCCCGATCGCTCAGTTTGGTCAGGCGGCCCACTCTAGGAAAAGTCCTGGTGATTCCAAACTTCTTCCATTTACGGATGGTGGAGGCCACTGTGCTCATTGGGACCTTCAATGCTGCAGAAATATTTCTGTACCCTTCCCCATACCTGTGCCTCGATACAATCCTGTCTCGGAGGTCTACAGACAATTCCTTGGACTTCATGGCTTGTTTTGGGCTCTGGCATGCACTGTTAACTATGGGACCTTGCATAGATAGGTGTGTGCCTTTCTAAATCATGTCCAGTCAACTGAATTTACCACAGGTGGACTCCAATCAAGTTGTAGAAACATCTCAAGGATGATCAGTGGAAACAGGATGCACCTGAGCTCAATTTTGAGTGTCATGGCAAAGGCTGTGAATACTTATGTACATGTGTATACACTGTAGTTATTGGAAAGACCAAGTGGGGGGTGGGGGGGTGGGGTGGATTGTATTTCTTTCTTATAATACTCTTTAGACATTAACACAAAGACTCTTCGATTTTGGTAATACATATAAGGTGTTGAGTAATAATCCTGTGCAGGAATATAGAGATGAATTGTCTAGGTTAATAAAGAGGTTTGAAGAAAAATATTCTTACCAAAAATGAAGCAGAATATTTAAACCCCTCGGGATGTCGTACACCGGTTATTTGACATTTTCTGCCATTTCGGAAAATACACAAAGATTTAGCTAACCCTACCCGGGAGGCCCATAGCAAAATGAGTGGATTCTCTTACCTCTAGGTTGGGTCAATATTTGGATACTTTTTTACAGCCCCTAGTCTCTTCTATTAGTTCTTACTTGAAAGATACTAAGCATCGGCTCCAGATCATAGAGGGGATAATCGCCAGTAAATCTTATATCTTATTAACGGTGGACGTTAGTTCCCTGTACATGATTGGTGTCCACCTGTGGTAAATTCAGTTGATTGGACAATAGACATATAGATGCTTTGGAATCAGTCAAATGGGCATTGGAGAGCTCAGATCTTGCGAGGAGACAGACGCCTATTGACAAAGACGGAATGACCACAGGGCTTGAAAGACTGCCAGCAGCTATGAACTATACCCGGGAATCACCGCGGATAGGAATTTTAAGGATTGGTGAGAGACCGTGCAGGCTGCGCGGTTGTTATCATATATAATTGCTGGTTTTAATTGTTTTATTGTAAGTGTAAACTTGTAAAGAGGGTTCTTATGGGAGTAAAAAGCCTTAACAGGATTACGCTATGAGGTCCATTTCCCTTTGTCATGAGATACGGAGACTGGTGGAAGATCCTGATCTTGAGTGACTCGATGTGAAAGATATGACCAAAAGGCGTATATATGTAGTATATCTGGTGAGTGCAAATTTTGAGGGGAGCGATATCACGGTGTGGTGAATGTTTTTGCGTATCTATACAGTACATCTGATAAGTCCCCAAAGGACACACGGAGAAAATCTTATTTGGACTTGCCTGTCACAGGGTGTATTCATTTTGAACTGTTTGGAAGTAGGGTGTGCAATACACTGAATAGCGCTGCTTTTGCTTTATTGCTTATAACAGCTTGTGATTTTTTTAAAGCATATGAGGTAGAGACATCAGAGGTTATTGTTGAAATGTATTGAGTTTGGACTCCAGCATAACTATTTCTGGTGTAACATTCAGTATTTTCTACAGACGACAGGAGTAGCTATGGGAGCCGGTTTTGTTCCCAATGTGGCCAATTTATTTTTGGCCCACTGGGAGTCGGAGGTGGTATTTAACAGACCTATAGAATTGATTAGCTACCACAGATTCATAGATCTGTTCATGATATGGAAGGGGGATGAGGGAAGCCTCCTCACTTTCCTGGACAGAATGAATTTGAAAGAGAAAAACATAGTCTTGACTTGGAAACATGATGTTACAAGTATAGTATTTTTGGATTTGGAGATTATGAATGTGGAAGGGAGAATATACACCAGAAACTACTGTAGACCAACTGACCGTAATGTATACATAGCTCTAAATAGCTGTCATTATAAGCCATAGCTTTGTAACATCCCAAATGGACAGTTTGTAAGATTGCGCAGGAACTGTACCCCCTATGGATGAATACCTTATACAGAGTGAAACATTTATCCTAAAAGGTTATAGAGCGGAAGTGATCCAGAGAGAAAGAGAGATTAAGAATTTAGATTGTAATGAGCTTGTTAGGGACAAAGAAAGAACTCTAGAAGCAGGTTCCAAAGGGGAGTAGATTAGAATTCTCATGAATTATAATTTGCAAAGCAAAAAAGTAGAGAACATATTTAGGAGACACTGGAACATTTTGTTAAAGAAATACATTGGGTAAGGTTTTACCTCCAGTGCCTAAATTTATAGACAAGAAAGCCCCTAATCTTAGGAAAAAATTGCCTGGGATATTGGATCTACCTATGACTAGAAGGGGAGGGGGAATCCAAGTTGGCAGGATTTTATGGGTGTAAAAAACGTCTAGCTTGTAGGACCTCGAAGGTGAATGGTAGTAAAATAAAAAGTTTGTAACCACAGCAACAGGAAATAAATATACCATTAAAGTTTTTATTTTGTGCACCAAACACTATGTTGGCCACACCTTGAGGAATGTATAAATTAGGGTGCGGGAGCACATGAATAATATTAAGAAAGGGAAAACTGATCATATTCTAGCTAGACATTTTAGGGAGGTCCATAACAGGGACCCAAGGGGTTTAAAATGGAAAAGCTCATGAGCTTGTTAGATTTTTAAGTCAGTGTGAGTCATTTTGTATTTGAGAGTTGCCCCTTGACGTTAAACGTTGACTGACCTCAACTGTTTTATTTGAAATGACTGACATCCAATTATGGTAGACAAATTTGTAGGTTGCTTTATTTGAGATATGTATGAAGGTTAGATTTTGTTTTATATTTGTACAGATTTTTACATATGGTTTCTTTATGTTTAATATAATTAACCATTGGGGTTGTATATGGACACAAAGAGATGCAGCTGCTCAGAGCCATTATGTTTTATAAATGTGGAGATCATGAGCTGCTTGTTCACAGGTTTTGTGCAGTTCCCTGGTTGTTTATATGCACAATTCCCGGTCTGTGAATAGAGGTTGTGTACATGCCTCTATGGCAACAGGAATGACGGGTATTTAAGCCCAGGAGATGAGCTGGCGTCTGACTATTGGATTGAAACACTTTTAACTATCTGCATTTTAGTAAGTATGTCTTTGCTTGTCAGAATAAACATGTTTCAGCAGAAGTACACAATATCTGTCCCTTTGTATCTTCCATAAACCTGCTGTGTGTTGTAATATGTTGGCCGACCTAGCAGAACCCCCCCCCCCCCCAGTGTCAGACTAGTATTTCAAGAGAACGATTCAAGCTGGCAGTCAGCCAACATATTACAATACTGTGGACATGGAAGCTGTCGTGGAGTTGGAGGAAACAGTCATCCAGAGAGCAGAAAGGAGGATTGAGGAGTGGGTCTTTGCACACTTGAGCCAGGAGTATCATTTACCATATGTGGTCTTATTTTGCAATTAAGGTGAGCAGGTTATTCACCTGGTGGAGGATGAGCCTATGTATTGGATTGGATGCCACTGACCAGTGAGGGTGCAGGCCGAGGAAAGGTCCGTCAAGACCCAAAGCATGCTGCAAAAATAGAAAAAGGTAGCTCGGCTGCCGCACACCTCACCCGGTCTGAGTGGCAAGTAAAAGCAGCCTCAGCTCGATTCATCCAGACCATCTTTCGCCCTACCCCCCCGGGTAGTGTTGTCACCTCATCCCTTTAAAACCAAATACATTAATTACACAGGTTCTGGGGCCATTTTATTTCAGATAAGGCACTAAATGAGTTTAATTACCACCTTAATCAGACACAGAACCTGTATAATATGTGTTTGGTTTTAAAGGGATGAGATGGCAACCCTCACCCGGGGCCTCATCAACTTAGCCTGCCTACTATATGTTACGCTCATTGTTACCATAAAAATACAATTGTAATATTAATGTGATACCTACATAGGCATGTGTATAAAAAAAACTTGATTGCGCCAAACAGAACAGTTATTTGGAAAGATACTAAAGTATATATTTTGTGTTTGTTCCCTACTGCAGTACTTAATTTGTATCCACTAACAAATATCATAGGAGTTGCCTAGCTACAAAATTTCCAGAATTATATAAAAATTAACAGTCAAGTCAAAATTCCTCCTTATCATACAGTACAGGGCAAAGGCAATATATCCATACACCATGGGATGTCCCTAAGCAATGAATACAAGGGTGGGCAACAAACGGAACTGTCGAAACAGACCAAATAAACAGGGGTAAACCCAAGGTCAGAGTGCCGCAGCAAGAACCTTGCAGTCGAATGTACATGCGCAAAATACTGCACATCCACATATTAAACTTTGAAAATATACAAACAAGACCAGGTGTGGCCTTACAGAGTTGGGTGACAGGGGCTGGGTGCCTAAAGACCCAGGATACTGCAACAGATCTGGTGGAGTAGGTGCATTACAGCGCAGGAACAGACATAGGGGGGTTATTTACTAAAGGCAAAGTACACTTGGAAGTGCAGTTGCTGTAGATCCGAGGGGGACATACAAGGAAAATAAAAAAACAGCATTTTAGCTTGCACATGGTTGGATAATAAAATCAGCAGAGCTTCCCCTCATTTCAGATCTACCCCTCAGATTTACAGCGACTGCACTTCCAAATGCACTTTCAGTGCAATTTCAAGTACACTTTGTACTTGTAGTTTGCACTTGTAGTGCAAAGTGGATTTCCCTTTCGTAAATAACCCCCATAGGTTTTTAAGTATAAGCTCTTGTAATGAAAGACCTTATCCACTGCGCAATGGAGGGATTTTGAAACTGGGTGCTCCTTGCAAGGTCCAGAGGAAACAGGAAAATTGATAAGTCTTATGGAAGCAGTAGGTTTTAGGCACACTCCAATGGCTCTGACTACATGGCAACGTAGAGAGACTTCCTTTGGATTGCTTAGGAGCAGGGCACAAGGATGGCCGAACAATGTCCTCATTGATATGGGATGCTGAAACCATCTTTGAAAGAAAAAGATGCTGTTGGGCATAATACAAACACTTTGTTGTTGTGAAGTATGAGGAAAGGCTCTTTACAGGAAAGGGCCACCAATTCAGAAACACGCCTGACAGACATTAGTGACCAAAAAGGCTACTTTGATGGCAAGAATTCCTAAGGGTATTTCCTGATAGGTGAAAATGGTGGTTTCTGCTGGGCAAAAGAATGCAAATGAAGGTTCCAAGGAAGCACTGTGTGCTGCAAAGGAGGCCTGACACAAAAACCCCTCAAATATAGGTTCTTTTTTTACAAGGGAATGCAAAGTAAAAGGCCTTTAGTTGAAGAGATCCTGAATTGAAATGAGGTGAAAGGGAAGCCACCATTAAACCCAGAACTTTCATGGCAAATCTCACTGTGGGATTTTTTTTTTTGTCTCAGTTGACGAGCATTACCTCTTGGAGAACTCTTTCTGGGATTATTCAGGTCCAGACCCAAGTATTCTAGGCACAGTGAGGGCTGGAAAATAGGATTTTTTTCTACAGCTTACTTGTAAAATCCTTTTCTTGGAGTACATCACAGGACACAGAGCCGGTTATTATAAAAACTACTACTAAACCAGGATTCCTAACCTGTGTCGATAACTCAAGTAGATCCTGAGCAACCTCTAGAGTATGTAGCGATCTTTCTCCTGCCGGCTTTGAATTAGGAGAATAATAAAAGGCAAGACAGTGTCCCGATACAAGTGAAAACTAAAAACCACTTTAGGCAATACAAATAGATGAGGACGCAACATCACCTTATGATGCGAGACCAAGAACGACTCCTTGCATGAAAAAGCCGCAAACTCTGACACTCCACCTAGTGAAGTGATAGCAACCACAGAAGCCACCTTCCGAGATAAAAGAACCAACAGAATCCTCCAACTGGTTCAAAAAGTGGCCTCTGCAAGGACAGTCAAGATCAAATTCAAGTCCCAAGGACACAAGAATGGCCTGACAGGCGGGACTGTCCAAGTCACATGCTGTATGAAATATGAATCAAGGAGTGAGAAACAATGGCCTCTGGAAAAAAATGGATAGGGGCAAACTCTGCCCCCAAATGGTACTCAAAAGGCCAATCTCCTTTCCCCTACCGATTGGAGAAAAAAAAAAAAGAAAATCTCCCACTAACATATTTCTGCGGATGCCACTTCCTGGCTTCACCCCAGGCAAAAAAATTCTAAGTCCTGTAATCAAAGTTCCCTGAAGCTGGCTTCCAGGGGCTCAACATTGCTGAGATACAGGACTCAAGACCATTAGGTCCCGCTTGACTGGGAGAGTAAAACAAGCGACCCCCGCAAGACTCACTATGTCAGTGTACCGAGCCCTCCCAGGCTAATTCGGCCAATACTAATATCAGTGTTTCCACCTCATGGATTCTTCGCAAAAGATGTGGCAGGAGCCAAAACAGAGGAAAAGCATCAAATAAGGGAGGACCGGGCCCTAAGGTGTCACCAGTACCATCTACTCCTATTGACAGTGGGACTCTCATCCCAGACACATCTGTCCCAAGCTGTTGTAGAACTTGGAATCTAGTAGATTCACCTGCAGAGTTCCCCCTGCCACTATTCTATACCTGGAATATGTATTGGTGATAGGGACAGCACTTGTACTGTCCCAGATAGAATGCAATTCACCTCTCTGAGTCGCATGGCCTCTGGTGCCACCCTTGTGGTTGATATATATGACTGCAGAGGCACTTCCGGATTGAATCTACAATTGGTTTGTCCCATAATCCAGAGCAAGGCGTACTGGCCAAAAGTTCCAAGATATTGATGGACAGTATTCTCTCCTGTGGAGACCAAGCCCACTGAAATGTAGCCAGCCTCAAATCAATTTGGAGAGACTGGCATCAGTGGTTATTTTTTTCCAAATTCCTGAAAAGGAAGAATATCAACCACCAATTTTTGCTCTGCAACACCCTGGGAACAGAGCCTTCCGGCAATCCAATACATGGATCTTCAGGTTCCAGACAGAGAGAATGATCCTCTACCAAGACGTACGGAACCTGCTTCGACCTAAATGCAGCTTCCTCCTGCAGAAATAAAGCGAAGGCACCCCTGGAATTGACTGCTTCCTGAGCAAAGATTATTGAGGTAATGAGTATTGAGGTGTCTTCAGCAAGCCCAGCACTGGGGCTAGATGCTTTGTGATTCCCAAAGGGAAGATTCACAAAAAAAAAAAAAAAACACGACTTTCCACTGCAATTACAGAAATCTTTGATTAGCCTGGAAACAAACCACCACAGGAAGACATGCGTTTACTGATGATTATGGACCCCGAAAGCTACCTCTTGCAGAGAGGTCATCACTGAACAGGTCTAGTCTATCTGAAACAGAAGGGTGCTCAGCGGCTTGAGATCTTAAGATAGACCTCATGTCCTTATTTGGTTTTGGAACTGCTACCATTTAATTGTCCCACAAAAATGAGCCCATAACTTCTGCTCCAAGAGCCAATGCAAAGCAAAAGACTGATGACTGCGGCAGACCCAGACAGTCCCAAGAGGTGCACTTAACCTACCAGGTTTCTTCTGGCTAAAGGTGGAACAAACCACCTCAGAGACTGCCCTAAAAACCTGTGGTCTGACATTCCTGCCTATATAGAAATGGGCCCTGCGTCCTCTAGTGGCTGGAGGAGAAATGGCAGCCCATAATTCTAAGAAGTATACAGAGCATGTTTTAAACAGCACACAGCCCCTAGGGGCTACTGAGAGAACACTAGACAGTCAGATCTTTTTATAAAGAGAAACTGCAAACAAATGCAGACTTACCATTCCTGCTGCAGGACTCTGAACATAACAGGAGCCCAATCTTCATCCATCATGGCGAGTTTTGTCATAAAAGACCTTCAGGGACTGGGTCCCCCTTAATGTGGGGTCCACTCCCCTGGACCTGGATAACACCCTGCAGGAAAGCACCTTGGTCAGAACAAACACTGCACAGGGCTCCATTACACAGGGCCATAAGGCTGCATTACAGGCAAAACCTTGCGTAATCTTCTCACCTTCCAATGAGGCTCGGGTACCATCCATTTTGGCTGATAGCTCTTTCGAATGGATCCAAATGAAGTCCATGATTCTAAATAGAAATGTCCAGACCTCAAAGTATGCTCCCAGAGCACATGTATCATATCAGTGACCACCACCTTACATACACTGGCAAAAAACTGAGCTGCTTCCTGTGTAGGAGGGGTTATATAAGGGAGGACTTCCTGTTTGATTGTTCTTATTGATTAACCAGTGTCCATTCACCTATAGGTGGTGTATAACCCAAGTAGTTATTATAATAACCGGCTCTGTATCCTGTGATGTACGATAAAGAAAGACCCAAGTATTCTAGGCACTGTGAGGGCTGGAAAGCAGATTTTTCAATAAATTGATCACCCAGCCAAAGGCTTAACGCAACCAAATTGTCTTCTCTACAATTCCTAAGAGCTGTATAGGTGATTAGGTGTCCATTTATGAAACAGAGAAAAGCCATGATCCTCAGGATCACGGCTGATCTCTGGTTTGTACCAGTTTATGTAGCTGAGATGAGGAACAGAAAACATGTTCTCTATATATCACAGCACACAACCATTCTATCACAAACAGCCAGTTTATAAAAGTGAGTATAGAGGAAGATTTCTTTTTTCACATAGATCAGCACCAGTGGGTTAAAAATGTGTGTGTGTGTGTGTGTGTATATATATATATATATACACACACACACACACGCATATATACACACAAACACACAGTTGTGCTCATAAGTTTACATACCCTGGCAGAATTTATGATTTCTTGGACATTTTTCAGAGAATATGAATGATATCACAAAAACTTTTCTTTTGCTCATGGTTAGTGTTTGGCTGAAGCCATTTATTATCAATCAACTGTGTTTACTCTTTAAATCATAACAGAAACTACCCAAATGACCCTGATCACATACCCCAGTTCTTAATACCGTGTATTGCCCCCTTTAACATCAATGATAACTTGAAGTCTTTTGTGGTATTTGTGGATGAGGCTCTATCTTCTCAGATGGTAAAGCTGCCCATTCCTCTTGGCAAAAAGCCTCCAGTTCCTGTAAATTCTTGGATGAACTGCATGTTTGAGATCTCCCTAGAGTGGCTCAATGATATTGAAGTCAGGAGACTGAGATGGCCACTCCAGAACCTTCACTTTATTCTACTGTAGCCAATGACAGCTCGACTTGGCCTTGTGCTTTGGATCATTGTCATGTTGGAATGTCTAAGTACGTCCCATGTGGAGCTTCCTGATTAATGAATGCAAATGTTCCTCCAGTATTTTTTGATAACATACTGCATTCATCTTGCAATCAATTTTGACCAAATTTCCTGTGGCTTTGTAGCTCACATATCCCCAAAATATCCACCTCTGTTTTTCACAGTAGGAATGGTGTACCTTTCATCATAGGCCTTGGACGACTCTTCTACAAATGTAGCGCTTATGGTTGTGGCCAAAAAGCTCAATTTTGGTCTCATCACTCCAAATGACTTTGTGCCAGAAGGTTTGAAGCTTCTCTCTGTGCTGTTTGGCGTATTGTAAGTGGGATACTTTGTGGCATTTGTGTAGTAATGGCTTTTTTCTGGTGACTCGACCATGCAGTCCATCTTTCTTCAAGTGCCTCCTTATTGTGAATCTTGAAACAGCCATACCACATGTTTTCAGAGAGTCCTGTATTTCACCTGAAGTTATTTGTGGGTTTTTCTTTGCATCCCAAAAAATTTTCCTGGCAGTTGTGGCTGAAATTTTAGTTGGTCTATCTGACCATGGTTTGGTTTCAACAGAACCCCTCATTTTCCACTTCTTGATTAGAGTATGAACAGTACTGATTGGCATTCCTAGATCCTTGGACATCTTTCTATATGTCTTTCCCGTTTTATACATTTGAACTACTTTTTCCCGCAGATCCTTTGACAATTCTTTTGCTTTCCCCATAACTCAGAATCCAGAAACATTAGTGCAGCACTGGATGAAAGATGCAAGGGTCTGTTAGGAGTCCAAAAACTCATCGACCTTTCACTAATTACAAGCAAACAGATCACAGGGGAGGATGGTTACCTTTAACAGCCATTCAAACCCCTTTGTGTCAACTTGTGTGCATGTTATCAGGCCAAAATCACCAGTTTATGTAAACTTTTGATCAGGGTCATTTGGGTAGTTTCTGTTGTCATTATGATTTAAAAAGAGTAAACGTAGTTGATTGATAATAAATGGCTTCAGCCAAACACCAACCATGAGTGAAAGAAAAGTTTTTGTGTTATCATTCATATTCTCTGAAAAATGGCCAAGAAATCAAATTCTGCCAGGGTATGTAACCTCATGAGCACAACTATTATATATAGATATATATATATAAATATATATACATATATACACACACTCTTATACATACACACAGTATATGTGTAAGTATATATAAACAGAGGTACCCAGTACTACTCAGAGGATTGCTGGTTTACGCCAGATTTTTGGAGAGGCAGGCACGCTGATTGCACAGCTGTGTGCTGAGCTATTAATTATGACCAGACTATGGCTCGGGGCTCCATCCAACAGGAGGTCTATGCATGGGAGTCAGGAGGACTCCAATCCTCTGCAGGAATCAGAGTCTGCATGGGGGCAGCCAGAGCGTACATGTCTGCAGGAGGCAGATGTAGTCTGTGACAGAGTAGCAAGGAGCTGATTGTGAGTAAGCTAAAAGAGTTCGACTCTAATGCCGCGTACACACGAGCGGACTTTACGGCAGACTTTGTCTGGCGGACTTTACGACGGACTTTCCGAATGAACGGACTTGCCTACACACAATCAACCAAAGTTCAATGGATTCATACGTAATGACGTACGACCGAACTAAAATAAGGAAGTTCATAGCCAGTAGCCAATAGCTGCCCTAGCGTCGGTTTTTGTCTGGCGGACTAGCATACAGACGAGCGGACTTTTCGACCGGACTAGAGTCCGTCGGACAGATTTGAAACATGTTTCAAATCTAAGTCTGTCAAACTTTTGAGAAAACAGAGTCCGCTGGAGCCCACACACAATCGAATTGTCCGACGAAATGCGGTACGCCGGACCAAGTATGCCGTAAAGTCCGATCGTGTGTACGCGGCATAAGAAACACTTTTGGTCTGAGGAGCAGACCTAAAGCCTAAGCTAGAGGCCTGAAGCAGCCGCGTGTGGCAAGAGAGGAGGCTGAAATATTGGGCTACTGATGTCTTTTGTGAACTTTTCCATTCTTTTAAATAAAAGTGGACTACCATGGCCTTAAAAATAGTTTTGGACTGGCGCACTCATTGAAAACGCACCTATCGCTAGAGTCTGATCCCTCAATCTTACAGTATCTATCTATCGAGAGAGAGAGAGAAAAAAAATTATATATATATATATATATATATATATATATATATATATATATATACACACATACACACACACATATATATACAAATACACACGTTTTGACTACTTCTGGGTCACCACAGTGTCTCACTCATCCCTGGTCCTGTGCTGTTCGCATCTGCTCATCTTTCATCCTTCATGCAGTAGTTGCTCTTCCACTATCTGGAGGGATAAGTATTGCAGGCAATTTCCCTGCTCATTTTTAAAGTGTTACTAAACCCACAACAGTAAAATCAGTCTGTATATGCAGCACAGCATGCTTGTTATGCTCACTGTGGAACTTAGGGTGTTAATCCTCTGCATTGTGTAAAAATATGATTTTTAAAACCGCTTACCTGTAAAATCCTTTTCTTTGAAGTACATCACACACAGATAACACAGTTACTATGGGGGTTATAGACCACCTTCAGGTGATGGACACTGGCACACCCTAAGACAAGAAGTCCACTCCCTATATAACTCCTCTCACTACTGGGAGTACCTCAGTTTTGTAGCAAAGCAATACACGTGTATACCAAAAAGAAGGGAGGGACCTCTGTGTCCCGTGATGTACTGCAAAGAAAAGGATTTTACAGGTAAGCTGTTTTAAAAATCCTATTATCTTATCGTATATCACGGGACACAGAGCCATAGTAGTTACTATGTGGGATGTCCCATAGCAATGCCAACTGAAGGGAGGGAGACACAACAAAAGTAGGGCACTAAGAGACTAGAGGATTTATACTGTTGCCTGCAGTAAACTGCACCCAAAGGCGATATCCTCATGACCTTTTACATCTACTTGATAGAATCTGGTAAATGTATGGACTGAAGACCAAGTTGCGGACTTGCAGATTTGAGCCATGGAGGCTTGGTGATGCACTGCCCAGGGAGTACCAACAGCCCTAGTGGAGTGCTCTTTAATATGAAAAGGTGGAATTTTCCTCTTTAAACCATAAGCTTGAACAATCACTTGATGAATCCATTTAGAAATAGTAAATTTCCACGTTGCCTGTCCTTTCTTAGGACCTTCTGGCAACACAAACAAAACATCTGTTTTACGAATCTGAGCCGTCGCCTTCAAGTAGACCTTGACTGCTCTCACCACATCAAGAGAATGTAGTGACCTTTCTTCCGCAGAACGAGGTTCTGGAAAAAATGAAGGCAGAACATTATCCTGGTTTAAGAGAAAACCTGACACTACCTTCGGTAGGAAATTAGAATGAGGACGTAATATAACCTTATCCTTCTGAATAATCAAGTATGGCTCTTTACAAGAAAGAGCAGCCAACTCTGATACTCTTCTTGCAGAAGATATGGCAACCAGATAAACTAATTTCCTTGTTAAAGGACCAAGGGAATATCTCATATTGGCTCAAAAGGCTGTTTCTGTAATGCCGACAAGACTAAATTCAAGTCCCAAGGGTTCAGGGGTCACCTAACCGGAGGATTAATCCGCGTTACCCCCTGAATAAAGTCACAAACCAGAGAGTGCTTAGCAAGTAGTTGTTGAAAAAATACAGATAAGGCCGACACCTGGCCTTTGATAGTACTCAAGGCCAGCTTAATTTCTAATCCCATCTGTAGAAATTCAAGGATCCTAAATATGACATATTTCCTGGGGTGCCAACGCCTGGATTCACACCAGGAGACATATGCCTTCCAGACTCTATAATATAATATATGACTCTGGAGGCCGGCTTCCTAGCATTAACCAAAGTAGAAACTACTGAACCTGACAGCCCACGCTCCTTCAGAATGTGGGTCTCAATAGCCAAACCGTTACATTTAGCGTTTGTAAGGTAGGATGGAATATCAGATCTTCCGAGAGAAGGTCTGGCCATGGTGGTAGGGCCCATGGGTCCCCTACTGCCATTTTTACGATCTCTGCATACCAAGATCTCCTGGGCCAGGCCAGGGGCACAAGAATCACTGCCTTCCCTTCCTGCGGAAGCAACAGAACATGAGGGAACGCATTAATCAGTAAAAACTGATCCCACGGAAAAACAAAGGGATCTGTTCCGCATGCCAGCGGATCCTTTATCCTTGACACAAAGTTGTTGATCTTTTTGTTGAAACTGGACGCAAACAGATCCGCGTCCGGAATTCCCCATCTTTGACATATTGATAGAAAGATGTCGGGGTGAAGAGACCATTCTCCCGGGAACAACTGTTGGCGACTCAAGTAGTCCGCCTGCCAATTCTCTATTCCTGGAATGAAGACTGCCAATAGGCAAGGAATGTTGTCTTCTCCCCAAGATAGGATATGATTCACCTCTCTCTGGGCCGCATAACTTCTCGCGCCCCCTTCGTGATTGATATAGGCCACTGCTGTGGCTTTGTCGGATTGTATCCGGACAGGACAATTTCATAATCTGAGCGTCCAGGCTTTCAGGGCCAGACGAGCTGCCGAAATCTCTAGAATATTGATGAACAAGGTCATTTCTGATTTGAACCATCTAACCTGGACAGACACTTCTAGGACTGCTCTCCAGCCCAGAAGGCTGGCATCTCTTACCACTTTCCAGGTAACTGGTAGTAAGGATTTTCCTTTTTGGAGATTCTTGGTTATCAACCACCAACTGAGGCTCCGATGCACTTTTGGGGATAAAAGCATTGGGAAGTCTAAAGCTTGGACCTTCTTGTTCCAAGTTGACAGGGTACTGTTTTGCAGCAGTCTCGAATGAAACTGAGCATAAGGAATGGCCTTGAATGAAGCCACCATCTTTCCTAACAATCTCATGCAAAGTCGAATAGAAGAATTCTTCTTTGCTTTGACCACCTAAATCAGTTCCCTTATGGAACTGATCTTTGCCTGTGGCAAAAACACCCTCTTCTGAGCTGTATCTATGATCAGACCCAAGTACTCCAATCTCCTTGATGGTTTTAAGGAAGATTTCTCTAGGTTTGGTCACCAGGTAGCTGACCGTGGTGAACAAACTTTGGTTTAAGCGGGCTACCGACTGATCTATCAAGAGTAGATCGTCTAAGCTAGAATCGTTATACCCTGAGCCCTTAATCTGGCTAAAGGGGAGCCAAGACCTTTGTAAACACTCGAGGTGCAGTAGCTAGACCGAAAGGCAGAGCTACAAACTGAAAATTAAGATTTTCTATCTATCTCGAATCGTAGATATTTCTGGTGAGTGGGAAAAATAGGTACATGGAGGTAAGCATCCTTGATGTCGATTGACGCTAGCAGTTCTCCATCTTGTAGAATGGAGACCACTGATCGGATTGGCTCCATGCGAAAAGAGCAGATATTCAAAAACCGGTTTGACATCCCGATTGGTTTTGGTACCGTGAAAAGGTTTGAATAAAACCCTAACCCTCACTCTTCCATGGGGACCACCGATATCACCTTTTGAAACAAGAGATGGTCCAAAGCCAGAAAGAGGGACTTCTTTTTTTCTGGATCTCTGGGAACGTTTGATCTGAGAAAACGAGGAGACGGGAACTCTCGGTTTATATCCAAGAGATTTTGAGAAAGTCACCCATTTGTCTCGACACTGTTCCTGCCAGACCCTTGAGAACTTCAGAAGTCTTCCCCCCACTCGAGCAAGCAGGGGTGCCCCTTCATAAGGAGGTTTTAGTATTTTGTTTTGTGGGTTTCCTCCCCGGGCCTCTTTTGTCCCTGGGGTTGACTCTGAGGTTTACCTCTTGAACTTGACGATAGAGGCCGTCGTGACTGCCTGGAGGCTGATGCTCCTGGCACTGGAGAAGAAGCTTGTTTAAAAGAAAAACGCTTAAACTTCTTCTTAACTGGTAAAAGGGAACTTTTTCCATTAGAAATTCTTTGGATGTATTTATCCAGATCGTTCCCAAACAACCGTTCACTGTGAAATGGAAAACTAGCCCAGAGCTTTATGCACGGCGCTTCGGCTGACCAATTTTTCAACCATAGAACTCTATGCACATGCACCAGCCCGAGCAGAAGCCATGAGGCCTGGAGAATAGAATCTCTCATAGCGTCTATTGTATAAACATAACGCCTCTGATATCCCGCCCAAATCTTGGGCCTGCTGATCAGCAATAATCTTGAGCACCTGTTTAAACTGGTCTTTTGAGGACTGACATACACCGATTCCTGCCAGCGCAGGCTGAATCACTGAACCTGCCAGAGAAATATTGTTTTTAAATAGGAATTCCAACTTCTTATCCGTTGGATCCTTCAGCATTTGAGCATTGTCTACCGGACAAGTCAAGTTTTTATTCACAGAGGATATAGAAGCGTCAATTGCTGGAATCCCCCATTTCTTATTAAACTCTTCCTCTGTAGGATAAAGTGTTCAAAACTTTTTTGGAGGAAAAAACTGTTTATCTGGGTGCTCCCACTCAGAATACATAAGCTTTTTTAGTAATGAATGGATAGGAAAAGCATGAATAGCTTGGGGAGGCTTTAGCGAACCCAAACGAGAAGTGTGCTCATCGACTGAATCCACTACTGGCAGCAAAAATGTGGAGCAGACCAATTCAGTGAGAGATTGTACCAACAACCTTTCTTGTGAACCCTATACTTCCATATTAGACTCTTCAGAAGAGGAGTCATCAGCCTCTTCCTGGTACACCAAGAGAAATTTGTCATCTCTTGCCCCCTATTCCTCAGTTTGAGGGTCCTGGGTAATGGAAGGGGACCTATCAAGCTTAGTCCCACTCTGGGATGCATCAATCTTTTGTTCCAAGCCTAAAATGGTTGAGGAAAAAACCTCTTCAGTAATATATACAGGGGCTGCAGTGTTAAGAGCAGCTGCAACACCCGACGGCCCTAATGGCTCACTCTGACCAGCCATTTCACTCTCAGGGGAGGATGCCATCTTTTTTGAGATGGTTCTAGGCTTCCTTGTGGCTATAGAAGTCTTTCTATAGCCCTTTTTTGAGGTGTTTTTACCCCCCCCTTCTGCCCATAGCCTGATACACAAAGCAGAGGTACTACCAGAAGGAACGCATCCACTGCTTGATCAATAGTCCAGCCCTGCCACAGCTATTAATGCTCAGCCTGATGCAATAGTAAATGTGTCAAAAGGAATGCCTGTGTCACCAAACCTCTTTCATGCCCCTCTTTGCTCGTGTCCCTCCGTCAGCTTGCAGCAGCAACAATGGAGCTTTTAAAAAGCACACTCCCACCCTAGATGTTGGAGGACGCCAAAAAAGAGTTTTTCCGCGCAAGCACGGGCCTCCGATCCTACAGGCTCTTTCTGTGAGGGGGAAAATGGTGAGGAGGGAACCTGGAAGCCGCCGAGTAGAGCGGCGTGCTGATCGTTTTTTTTTTTTTTTTCTCTTCTAACACTCTTCCTCGTGAAGAGGGGGAGAGTAAAGCCCAGGTGGGGGGGTGTCTGGAGAAGAGGAAAAAAAAAACCAGACTTACCGGAGGTGTGCTGCTAGCTGGAGAAAAAAAAGAAGCCTGCTGCTCCGGACACAGCGCAATCTCTTGAGGAAGCATGAGAAGGTATGTGCTCCATACAGTCCCCAGTGGTGACACTTAGGCATGACGACATTTACTAATTAAAGGAGACGTTTCATAAGAAAATTAAAAAATTTCTTCGAAAACTCACTTACCTTTCCCACCGCAGGGTTTTCTGTGGTAAAAACAAACAGACCCAATCTTCACCCTTCACGGTGGGTTCCGTTAACAAAACTTCAGGAGCCGGGGACCCTCGGGGAACCCACAATCCTGGACCTGTAATAGCATCCCGCCAGTAAAACTTTATGGCCTTAATAATTCTAGATTGTAAGCTCTAATGAGCAAGGCCCTCTGATCCCTCCTGTATTGATTTTTATTGTAAGTGTAGTGTCTGCCCTCAAGTTGTAAAGCGCTGCGCAAACTGTTGGCTCTATATAAATCCTGTATAATAATACCAAAAGTACTGAATCATGGGTTCCAGCTCTCTAAAAAGAGAAGCGTTTACAGGCAAAACCTCATTTCTTCAGACACGAGGCCCGGGTACCATTCAATTCGGCCTAAAAGACACTTTGAATGGATCCGGCTGCATAGCTAGCCCCAGCAAGGATTGCTCCAGTGGAGCTCAGCACATCTTCACTCGTGACCAACACCTTAGACACTGGCGAAAAATCTGAGGTACTCCCAGTAGTGGGAGGGGTTATATAGGGAGGGGACTTCTTGTCTTAGGGTGTGCCAGTGTCCATCACCTGAAGGTGGCCTATAACCCACATAGTAACTACTATGGCTCTGTGTCCCGTGATGTACGATAAGAAAAACCTGTTTTATCCTGTATGCATAGATCCTCCCCTCCTGCTGCACTATCTGGGGAAGGCCAGCTAACACAGGCAGGGTAGCCGCCCTGCACATGCTCAGTTGTGTCTTTTATGCTGGAGAGAACATTTACTTGTTCTCAGAGCTAGCTAGGTTACATGATATTGACATCACACATGTGGGCGTGTATACAGGCTGCAGTGGAAATCTCCTCCTACCTGAACTCTCAGCACTGGAGAAACTGTGCAGTTTATCATGTAACCGTGGTATACAGATCATCCAAAAAGGTATATATAGTGGCAGTATTTTAATGTAAAGAAGATTTACGAAGAAGCTGTGGGCACTGTGGGGGGGCGGATGAACTATTTTCATATTACTGGGTTTAGTAACACTTTAAGACGGTCATGCCTTATAAACTCCATCTGTATGTTAAATATGCCTCTTGTTCCTAGATGTTTCATACGTTTCATACGCAAACAAGGCAAACCTCTGCCCCCCCTCCCTAATATTCCTTATTTATGCTAGTAAATGACCCATTTCATGTACATACAGAGGACACTTTGTAACCACAAGTGTAGCTTCGTTTATATTATTTGAAACCAATATAAACCTGAGATGCATGACTTTCATATCATTGCTTAAATTTATTTTCTTTATTATACCTTTCCTTTCCCACTTTAATGAGGATAAGAGAAACCGTCTCCTGACCCCAACACTTGGGGGTCAAGAAGGGAAGTCTACTCAAAAAAAAAGAAAAAAAAAACTACAAAATAAATAAAAAAAATCCAGAAGAAAAACACAAAACCAAGGAGATGCTGAAAAAAAAAATGTGGAAATATAAAGGACAAAGAAACTTCACTCCATCCACCACCACCCCACCCCCCAGGGGTCCTCAAAAGGACACGGCCTACCCTCGTAGATTGTGATTTACTAAACTAGACAAGGAAGTAATCGATATAGGGGTGTGTACAAGCGAAGGTCGTTCATGGCAGCCAAGTGTCCATAAATTCCTCCTCTTCCATATAGCGTTGCTGTCTGTCAGAAACCATAAATCAGACTGAGACAGAAGTACAGTTAAATCTCACTTGTTTAATAAAAAAAGGTAAACAGAGTAAACTTGGTCAAAACATAGCCAGAGTTAAGGAACCGGAACGGATAGTCAGACAAGCCAAAATGTCAGGGAGCCAGAGATGAGCGTAGTAGAACAAGCAGGATCTGGAACCAGAAGGAATGTCAGCCAAGCAAGTCTTTAAGAGGAACGCAGAAAAGCATCTCTAAAGATGTGACAAAGGCAAAGGCAGGGATCATCTGTGCTGGGCGGCTTAAGCAGGCAGGACATCAACAGGTGAGTCACTGTGGAGAGCTAGGCGCTGGCAATTAGCCAACAGCTGTGCGGCCAGCTCAGAGAAGGAAGGGCTGAGCCCAGCCCTGACAGTGTCATGTTTTCCATTGTCCAAATTTCATCTATTCTAGAGAACCAAATGTTTCAAGGTTGGCATGGTAGTACACTTCCACAGGTCAGGAATACATGTGCACTATTAACGATTTTTTATATTGGCGTAGGGGCAGCACGTTTAGGTGCAGAAGATATCCTAAGGTGTTCAAACCAAGATAGTAGAAGTAGAGCCGGTACCCTACACCACCTGACTAATAACTTATATCCCTGTTCTTGAAAGTGGCTTGCTATAGAGGATTTGTGGGCCAGAGAGATAATCCTGTTAATTATCACTGACTTGAGAAAGAAGTTTGTAAATCGCCCTCCCATCGGCGAATATATGAAGGGATATGGCCTTCCAAAGGCTCAATAATCTGTTTGTACAGAAGTGACAGCAGATGTGGTACTCGTTTGCCCTCCACACATAAGCGCTCAAAAAATGTCAATGGACTAGCATATAATCCCGTATCTGATATGGACTTTTTAAATAAAAAGACAGTTGAAGGGCCGACCAAGGATTCAAAGGAGGCTGTGAGAGGCCGGATAGATCTTTGGTAGACATCCAGCCTTGCGAAGTAACGAAGTGTATACACCTAGTCATGCCTAGTCCTGCCAACCCCCGAAGCGGTTTATGGTCTACCCCAGGCGTAAATTCTGGATTGTGAATCATTGGTGTTAATGGGGATGGATAGGGGAAGAAGCCTTTTATTGAAAATATATGGATAAAGGCTGAAATTGTGGCCCCAATAGTAGGATGCGAATTCAATCCACGATGTAACATAATTACATAGTTGGTAAGGTTGAATAAAGACACCAGTCCATCCAGTTCAACCTGAGTGAGTGTGCTTCTACAACTATCCCTATATATTGTCTCTCATTAAGATGCTCATCTATTATTATTTTTTTATTTAAGGTACCCATATAGCGCCATCAATTTACACAGCGCTCCACACATACATCGCACACTCACATCGGTCCCTACCCTCAAGAAGCCCACAATCCAAGGTCCCCAACTCACATTCATATTTTAGGGCCAATTTTTTGGACAGAAACCAATTAACCTACCAGCATGTCCTTGGAGTGTGGGAGGAAACCAGAGTACCCGGAGGAAACCCACGCAGGCACACGGAGAACATGCAAATTCCAGGCAGGTAGTGTCGTGGTTGGGATACGAACCAGCGACCCTTTTTACTGCTAGGCGAGAGTGCTACCCACTACACCACTGTTCAATAACTGATAACGCTCTTTTAGTATATTAAAAGGTAATAAAAGATCCCCTTCATATAACTGATATAGAAATACTATGCCGGCTTTCTTCTACTCTACAAATTCAGGCAGCTTATTTAATTCACAGACAATAATTATGCCATATAGGCATGTGTCTCGTATAGCCTTTATGCTGAGTAATAGTTTGTACTGCTTCCGATAGTCTATGAAAGAAAGAAATAAGTAGGAAACATTCTTTTATTATGGAATTGATGAGCCACTTACTGATTGGATTAGGGGAGACATTTTAACTCGAGATAATATGATCTTCTGTATAGGGTCCTGCATATCCACATCCTCCCAACCATACCAATGTTGTAATTGCGATGCAATAAATTATAATCTTGCATTGGCTATCACAATTCCCCCCTGTCCATCGCCAATTGCAATATTTCGAGTCCGATTCTAGGTTTTCCATATTCCCTCATAAAATCCCTAAAGTGCAAGGTGTCTGTTTGCAATGCTAGTTTTATATAAGATATGTTACCACTGGTACACCTGCCATTTTCAATCTATACCGCTCTCTTTGTAACCATGGTTGCCTAGTCAGCTAGGGCTGCTAAATGCTCAGAACATAAAAGAATTAAAAAAAAAAAAAAAAAACCCTTTCAGTTCTGTTCAAGTACATTAGTTCACAGGTATTTCACAGGTGCTGTGAATTCGTTACTCACCCCAGTCAAATGAGGCATTTCACAGGTGCTGTGAATTTGGTACTCTCCCACCAGTCAAGTAAGCTATTTGAAGTACCGGTAAGTTACATTTTGTTATGTATAGCACCTTGACTCATAAGCATTTATATTTAAGGGGACATTAGTGTCTCCTTCGTGAGTACATTGTTAGTTTCATTTTTGTATCTTGTGGTTTGTGTCTTGTTAGTGTCTGTGTAAAGAAAAAAATAAACAAACGTTCATAGGCTACCAGGGATACATACATAAATTTGGCGCATTTCCATGGGCCACAATTGCATTCCTATCACTTTTTTTTTCAGCTTGATTTTAGTATAGCATATCCCGACACCCCTTTTCAGGATTTGGTACAACCAAGTTTTCGTTATTAATTGACCGTGATCCATTGATTAGGTTGCTTGGTTGTGCAGAGTCACATTACGTGTCATGCTGTTGGGGATCTGGGCCGACTGCCAGCCTCCCTGGGGTATACAAGTGAAGACCTTAGACCCATCCACTTTAACAGGAAATCCATCCTTTGTTAGTGGAGGGCAGAGGCCAGCAGCACTCTGTCCTGTTGCCAGCGGTTCAGCTGGGCGTAGGAGCTTCACTACATTACCTGCTCCAGCTAACTGTTGGGGAGGGAGGCCGACTGCCCCAGCTCCCTGGAAATCTGCAGTTGTTGCCAATGCTGGGCAGAGGTAGGTAGCACTCTGCCCTGTTGCCAGCACTTCTGCTGGTTTTCTGTTTGTGAACGCAGGCCCAGCCACCAACACCAGATCAAGCTGCAGTTGTGAGGTGCCGACTGCATTCTCTCCTTGGATCCTGATCTGCAGCTCGGGTGACCGCCACCTTCTCACCCTGTGCCTCCAGAACTGCCGCAGGTGTGGAGCAGAGGTCTTAGACCCTCGGTTGCCAGCTCTTCAGCTGGGTTGGTGTCATAATTCTGCGGCGCCGCGTGCTGCTGGAACTTCCTTTCTCTGATATCATCTCCCAGGTGCACAAATCCTTGTTGGGGAGGGGGAATGGCAGCTTCCCCTCCCTGCATCTCTGCAATCCACTGGGGCAGAAGAAAAACCACATCCTCACCTCTTGCCTCCGAAACTGCCACGGGTGTGGAGCAGGGGTCTGCAGTACTCTGTCCTGCTGCCAGCACTTCTGCTGGGGGTTTGCTAGGTGGTTCCTCCTCTATAGAAATGTCTAATAAATTCCCAGTCTCTGGAATTGCTAAAAGTTCAAGGCATGAGCTGGTGGCACTTGGGCCCAGTGCCAACACATTGGCAGGTGACTCATCATCGATAACATCCTCTGATGAAAAGTCAATTAAATCCATTGCTGACACTTCAGCCAAGATTTCAGAGCTATCTGCTGGTACTTCCTGATAGTCCCAGGCAAAGGGAGCCCAGCCCTGGCGCTGAGCAGAGTCTAGCAGCCGTCTGTAGGCGCTCTCCAGTTCCCATTCCTGAATGGCCAGAAACTCCATATCTTCCAGTGCTCAGTGCATTTCCGAGACGTCCAGTATCTCTTCTCTGAAATCCCTGATTTCATCCAACCGCCACTCCAAATCAATGTGAAAGATATAAAGCAAATATAACGCGCTGTTTGAAATCAATGTAAAAAAGCAGCAAGCACAGCAATAGATCAATTGCAAAGAATGAAAACATGTGAACAGTAAGTGCAGCGCTCAGAATAAATCTCAGAATAAACTGAAAAAGATATATATATATATATATATACACATAAAGTGCACATAAATGATCCAGGAATAAACTCAAACAACATATATATGCAATAAATGCGTATAGACACTAAATATACGTGTATAATAAACCAAAAAGTTAATATACTATGTGACAATCAAAATACGAGTGAATGATGTCCAATAAAGTGAAGGAAAAAAATTATTTTAAAAATAAATTATAGTCCTTCGTGTTTGGACAGGTGAACCAAACAAACTGTAGATATCCAAAACGAGGTTCAAAATAACTGACACTTGAACTGCCTAATGATGTGACAAAGGAAAACATGCCTAAACTTGATAAGTGGTCCACCACCAGAGAGTCAAAAGGCTTACCGGAGCAATTGAACCCAAATGAGTGTACACCCAATTGGTCAATCAGGCTTACACTATGTGCCTACTACTACTTATTTTTCATAAATCTGTTCTATTGGAGCAACTATCCATGTGGCTCTCTGTCCGTTACCTATCCCATTGAGGTTCATTGTCGGAGTTGGTCTTCTGGTTGGAAGTCACGTCCTCTGTGACAGTTTCCCCTGGGTGTGTAGCCCTACAAGCCTGACTGACGCATTGGCTGTACACTCATTTGGGTTCAATTGCTCCGGTAAGCCTTTTGACTCTCTGGTGGTGGATCACTTATGAAGTTTGGGCACGTTTTCCTTTGTCACATTGTTAGCCAGTTCAAGTGTCCGTTATTTTGAACCTTGTTTTGGATACCTACAATTTGTTTGGATCACCTGTCCAAAAACTAAGGACTATAATTTATTTTTTAAAGAATTTTTTTACTTCACTTCATTGGACATCATTCACTCATATTTTGATTGTCACATAGTATATAAATGTTTTGGTTTATTATACACGGATATTTAGTGTCTATACGCACTGCTTGCATATATACTGTATGTTGTTTGAGTTTCTTCCTGGACCATTTATGTGCACTTTACGTATATATATATTTTTCAGTTTATTCTGAGCGCTGCACTTATTGTTCACATGCCACTCCAAGTCACTCTCAAAGTGGGTCCTTCATAGAAGGACCCACCTCAGTGGGGGAGAAATCTAAGATGGCAGCTAAATACTGCTTTTACGCTCTCCAGTTCCAGCATAGAAAATGAGCGCCGGCCTATTGGGGAGTGTGGTCAGAGAAAGCCGGGAAGAAGCTTCCCCGATATCCCCTACCACCAAAACTATTTTGAGTAATACGTTTTGTAGTGAACACAAACCAACAATGCGAAATGGCATACATTTGTACAGAATCAGAAATATGCAACATAAATTTTATAACATTTACCATACATAGATTAGAACATTCCGGACCTCTGGAGGTGTCCTATGCATTAACCAGTTAACTTTGGTCTACCTGTCACCCACCCGGTTTTGGAATGTTTCCCCCGCCCCAGCTGTCCCCCAATCAAAATGGGGGGCAGCACGCAGCATCTCAACCCCCCGCCCAGGGCAAACGCCCTGATTGCCCCTCACAATGCACTCTACAAGGGGAGGGCAGGCTCCCCATAGGCAGAGCCACAGCGCGAGCTGCAAAACTCATTCTGGCCAAGGAGTTTGCCCTCAGACGTCAGTAGGTCACCCGCAAAACTCCTTTAAAAGGCATTGCGAAAAACTGATGAAAGCTAAAGGATGGCTATTTTGGGGTTCAATTAAGAGTATACTGTTGGCACCTTAAAAGACAGACACTAATTGCAGCCTAAGTTCTCCCCCCACCACCACCCATAGCCGGTCTGTTTCTGTGACTTTGGGTGCACTGTGACAGCCAAGCAACCTGAGAACATGTGCACCCATCATACTACTCTGTAGAGGATTCTGTCTCCAACTCTGTTAAGGCACCAAGCCTTTGTGAGGGTGTGATGTCCACGAGGGGGCGTACCCCCGCCGGACATTAATAAGTGCACCCCCCTCCAAGCCAACACAGTGATCCTCTACTCGGGGTGAAACATTAGGGCCAAGTCCCTGAGGCTGTGAGGGAATCAAAGGACAAACTCAGCAAGACATTTCTTCCTAGAACGTTTGGCAGCCATGGGCATAACACTGAAAGCTTACCACACATACAAATAAGTAGGGGAAGCTATATATTTCTATATAACCTGGGCGTACTGTCACCTTCAACCACTGTTGTTGTCTGTTATTCAAAAAGTGTCTCCAGGGGGTGCTGCAGGTAAGATTGTTAGCAACCACAGATACATCTGTTAGTAAGGGCATCCAGGAGTGGGGGGAAGAGGAGAAAGGGGGAGAAAGTGGGGGGCAGGTAGTCACAGGGAGAAACAGACATAGGTCTCCAGAGGAAGGTAGTGAAACCGCTTGTAACTAGAGGGGTCAATGAAGACTTACATGACCTGTCTCCAGACAGTGCTCGGGACCTCTGTCTGGACCAATGTGAATGGGCAGGCTGGTTGTTCCAGGTGGCGGGAATGCCCAAAAGGCCCGTTGGTCTAGGGATGATCTGGAGCCAGTTTTGTACTTGCACCGGTTCCGTATCCAGAAAGGTGTAGAAGGCAGGAAGATCTGCAGGGGAGCGCAGGGTGAAGGACGACTGAGCCCTGCAAAACGCGACAGCTAGAGGATATCCCCATCTGTAGGTGCAGCCATGACGTCTGGCCAGGTCCAGGATCAGTCGCAGCATGGCTCTTCTCTGCAGTGTGGCTCTTGATAAGTCTGGGAGGATCTTCACCGCTACTCCATCAAAGTCTATTTCCCTGTGGTCCCAGGCTTTGCGGAGAATGAGATCCTTCTGTTGGTAACGGTGAAGCCTGCAAAGGACATCGTGGGGCCTGTCAGGGTCAGAGGACCTAGGTCCGAGAGTGCTATGCACCCGGTCTAACTCCAGGGATGGCGGCAGGGTTTCCATTATTGTATGAAAAAGTGCCGTCACCGTTGCCGCCAGGTCCTCCGTGCCCCTGGCCTCCAGAATAACCCGCAGCCGCAGGTTGTTGCAGTGGCTTAGGTCCTCCAGGTGGAGCTGCATATCCACTGCAGTGGCTGTCTGTGCGGACCGAGAGCGTTCCAGGGCCGACACTCTGGTCTCCAGGGAGGACATGGAGGTTTCCCCAGAGTCCACACGATCGGAGAGGGAGTGTATGTCTGCCCTCACCTCCTGTATATCTCTCCTGTGGGCTTCCTCTATGCGTGTAATCAGGGCTTCTACATCAGCCTTCGTCGGAAGGGCATGCAGCATGCTCCTGAGGTCATCTCCCAGCCGGTGTGAGTGCTGCGAGGGTCCCGCCATGTCAGCTCGGAAGGCAGCTGGGGTCCCCGTAAGCTGATCAGAGGTAGGTTAGGAGGTCTAAGGCTCTGGCAGGGACAGAGCAGCACAGTCTTCCATGGAGGATCCACGTGGTGCTGTGGCAATGGCCCAGTGATGCTCGTTGCGGGCTGCTGAGGAATCGTCGGATCCCGCTCTGGGGTGTTGTGGGTCGGTTCCCTCTGGTAGCAGATCTCGTCCTGTAGCGTTTATGTGCTATGATGCCGTGTTCGCATGGGGGTTGGTCGGCTTACAGGCCGCGGTAGGCAAGGGACAGCCGGGAGCTCCACTAAGGTGCATCTTCACGCGGCCATCGCTAAGCCACGCCCCCTGGACTGATTTTTTACCTTGTTACTGTAGTGGTGGAATTCAAGATAACACAGGGGTCTAACTTATGTGAGGGTTTGGAGTCATTTTTCCCAAGTGGAGAAAACAATGTTTTTGGTTCATCTCCGGGCTCTGTAATTCCCGGATTAGGGTCTGGAGATCAGAGGCTTCAAAGAAATTTGGGTGCGAAGTAGCCTCTCCACCCATGCCCAGGTCTTACCTGAATGAGGCGCAAAGGCTGATATTTCTGCCTGCTATCTGTACTGCCCCATGTGTTTTTGGACCATGTTCCTGCCTACTGCCAGTACCAATACTTTAATGATTAAGCAAAAAATACAAAGGATAGTGGCTCAGACTGTAGTAATATAAAATGTAACATGAGTCCATACAAAAGTCCTTTGAGCTATCTAGCGCTGTGTGAGAAGACAGTCTGTAGTATCAGGGCAGCCTTGCAGGGGGAGTTGTAGCACACTCTAAACATGTGAAGAAAAAACTGTCTCGTTGATCTGTGTGGGGCCTTATATTGAAAAAAGGGTTCACAAAAAATGGTATGTTCCTGTGGTTCATTTTGCAGTCTCACACTTAACCATCTCACTGTACCAATTGAAGATGATTCTCCGTTCAAAGATTCTGTAGATAGAAATTTTGAGACACTTTTAATGTGGAGGTCGACAACCTGTCGATCACAATCTACTTTTTGATTGCGTGATTGTGGGTAAGTAAGAAGGCTGGCCGAAGGCTAGCCTGCATTTGTGGGAGGAGTCTGAGGGGTACTTATTCCTCCTCCTCTGCCTGATCCTACGTCGGCTCGTATTCGGGTTGCTGGGTTCAGCCAACGCGTCGTTTCTGGGTTACAGTTCGTCCACGTCACTTCCGGTTTCACGTTCAGCAGAGTGGCAGCATGATCGGCTGCTGGGGACTGGTGTCACATTCATCTTCTCATGGTCTAGTGGGAGTAGGATACATCTACAGGGGGGCCACCCGCATCGGAGGACAGCATGCCACCATTCCGGTTTGCATTCAGGGCAGGTGACAGGGGCGGTCAGTCGGCCATGGTTACAGGCAGAGTGTTGGGAGAGGGGTCTCGTCAGAGTCACTCCACGCCGGGCATCATCGGGGGCGCCCACGCATTTCTCCTACTCGCCCACTTCTCCCGCTGCTCATGTCAGGTATCATGGGGAAGGGGGGCTGCCACTCAGTTCTCCCGATCTTCACACATCCTGGACGGCTTGGTATCCCTGGGGCTGGTATCTGTCCAACAGTATGGTGACTTTGGTGGCATCTCTTATGACTATTGGGTCCCGGTAGATGCAGCTGCCCCCCATCCAGCGGCAGGATGTTTTTTGGGGCTGTCGCTCTTCCATCCCTGGTTGATACTGCGGCATGCCTGGGGATGTCTGTACTGTCCTGGCAGAGCTTCCTCATTCCGTTTTTGGGTTTGCATGTGTGCTTTCCTGTGGTTCACTTCCAGGAGCATGGCAGTCATTGGATGCGGGTTGCTGTAACTCATGGCAATGAATGGGGGAACAATGATCAATGCACGGGGGGAGAGAGTGCTGACCAGTAGGTTAATCGGTCAGCACTTTGTGAGGTCTGTTTGCGGAATGTCTTCCTGCAAGCTTTGGGGGGGGGGTGTCACTGAGGGCAGTACCAAGAAAGGGGGGGCTGGTTGGTGAGTTAGCTCCACTGCCGTGGTCAGTTCATGATTTCTTGTCCGTGTTCGTCATAGCGTGTTCGGTCACAGCATGTTCTGTCATAGCAGTTCTGTCAGCAGGTCTGCCATAGCAGGTTGTCATAGCGGTCAGCGGTTCTGTCACAACAGTTCCGCCTTAGCAGGTTCTGTTATAGCGTTTTCAGTTAGCAGTTCAGTCGTAGAGAGTGCTGTCTTGACGTGTTTAGCCACAGCATTCCTATCATAGCGTGTTGTCCTAGCGGGGCTGTCATAGCGTTACAGTCATAACAGGTGCTGTCACAACGTGTTCAGTCATAGCAGGTGCTGTCCTAGTGTGGTCGTCTCAGCATGTTCAGCCATATTGTGTTGGTCACAACATGTTCAGTCATAGCATTCCTGTCCAGCGTGTTCTGTCAGAGGGGGGCTGTCATAGCGTGTTCCAGTCACAGTGTGTCACTGCCATAGCAGGTGCGGTTATAGTAGGTGCTGTCATAGGTGTTCAGTCAGTGTTACAGTCACAGCGTGTTCAGTCAGAGCGGATCCAGTCAGAGCATGTTTGTCACAGCGGATCGGTCACAGCGGTTCTTGTCAGCGTGGTCTGCAGTTCTGTCACAGCGTTTCTGTTGTAGCATGTCATGCCATACAGCTACGGCATACACCAATAACCGTTTCATCTTTGTTTCCATGTCTCATCGTACCTTTTATTCAATGTTTTTCGTACACCTGGGTTTAGTTAGCAGTGCTCACATCTCAGGATCTGTCACGTCTACAGATCCATACGGGCTGAGGTTTCATTTTTAAATGATCATTGACCACAATCTTCTCGCCCATATACCACAAGTCATATGATGCATGTTTCATTTCATTACACCTGTACGAGTACCCACCACAGTATGTGGGTACACTAGCCCTGAGTGTTCAGTTTTTTACTACTCTGGCTCACTTACTACATACACTGGGGGGGGCGTCGTCAGGTTCATTCAAACGCTGTGGTCTTGTCATTACTGGTTATGTAGGCACAGAGAAATGGTGTTCTCATGTCTGGTTGTCTGTTGTCACTGCCATAGTTTGTTCCCTTGAGTTGGGCATGCCGCACGTTTCGGAGGCAACTAATTCATGTTCATTCCTTCAACCTCACGTTGGGGTTCGGAGCATGGCAGCACTCCATCATCAAGGAGTTGGTCCATACTTAAGCAGACAGCGGAGCTTGGTCACAGGGGTTTTCCTTTCCCAGCCACAGCCGGGAAGGCGGTACGCTTCAGATTGTTTCCAGTTCCGTCCCAGCTACTCCCATCCACCGGCATGGAACAAGTTCTGGGCATTATTCTTTAACGCAGATTAACGTGGGCCAATATGCTCTCCACGGTCTGTTACGGTTCCAAGGCAGGATGGAAGTGATCAAAGCTCGCTTGGTCAGAGACGGGGTGTCAGAGCACCCCCAGCTCCTGCCCTTCCTACATCCCCTCAGTCCACTGGTCTTGTCAAGCCTTCTGTTTTAATAAGCCTGAGCCAAGCGTGTTCCTTGTCAGGGGCAGTGTTGGTATCTCCCATTCCCGGTCTTCAGACAGCCCTGCTGGAAGCATTTTTAAGGCCTGCACGCGGGCCTCATCACTATCTCATCAGATTCTTTTGTTTGTAGTATCTTGGCTTTAGCATTCATGCTTTCATTGCCAATCAAGTTACTAGAGGCAGTAATTTCCATGGGGTACTTGGGCTGGTTCTTTACCTTCGTTCTGAAGGTAGAGGTCGGCCACCAGGGTGCCCAGTGGCAAGTTTCCAATATCGTTTGTTACATTTTGCCTGCTCTCTTTCCTGTGGAAACTTTTTTTTTTTCAAGGTGCTCGTTTGTGGATTGGACGATTCGGCACTTGGTACATTTGGGGGGGGGGGGTGCTGTAGCGGCATCCAATCTGATATCAATCACCTGACCTGAATCCGATTGAGCATGCATTTCATTGCTGAAGACAAAACTAAAAGGGAAAATGCCCCAAGAACAAATAAGAACTGAAGACAGTTGCAGTAGAGGCCTGGCAGAGCATCACCAGGGATGAAACTTAGCGTCTGGTGATGTCTATGCATTCCAGACTTCAGGCTGTAATTGACTGCAAAGGATTTGCAACCAAGTATTAAAATGTGAAAGTTTGATGGATGATTGTTAATCTTTCCCATTACTTTTGGTCCCTTAAAAAGTGGGAGGCACATATACAAACTGTTGTAATTCCTACACCGTTCACCTGATTTGAATGTAAATACCCTCAAATTAAAGCAGCTGAAAGTCTGCAGTTAAAGCACATCTTGTTTGTTTCATTTCAAATCCATTGTGGTGGTGTATAGAGCTAAAAATATTAGAATTGTGTTGATGTCCCAATATTTATGGACCTGACTGTATTGTTGGCCCTTGAACGAGTAGCCCACCCACCCACACTGCACAGTCAATTAAATCACTGTGGACAAATGCTTGCAAGAGAGGGACATACCAAAGAGGATGATCCTAACAGTAATAACAGACAACAGAAGTGGTATGACCATGCTCTGATCATGTTGCGTCTTTCCCTGTCCAATTTGACTTTCTCCTAGACTGGCAATGGCGCTTGAATGATAGTCTGTTACAGACTCCCGAGGTTTTAACTGACGTTGCTAAAGAACTTAGAGTATTTTCAGATGAACAACACCCCAGGGAGTGACCCGAGTATAGTGTGGGAAGCCCACAAGGCTGTTATCCGGGGGATCATGATCAAGCACGGATCCCGTATTAAGAAAGCTCAAGAAGCACAACTAACAAAGTTGCTTGCTAACATCCAGGTTCTTGAACTGCAACATAAGAGGACATCTGTCCCTTCCTTGGGGAATTACCTTACCCACCTTCGTCGTCTGGTATCAAACCTTCTTCATTACAAAACTTAATGCATTACTGCAGGAAGTTTTAATATGAATCCTGCAATAAATGTGGTAAATTGCTGGCCAGGGCCCTTAGGGACCAACATACGGCTTCATATAAACCCCATATAAAGGGGAAAGACAGACAAAACCTATTCCTCTTTGTACAATCTCTCTCGATCACCCCGTCTTCTCTTGAAGAATACCTTTTCTTGGCGCACCTCTCTCGCCTTCCTTCTCCGGCCAGTCGCAATCTTGAAGCCCCTAAAACCATGGAGGAATTGCATACAGCAGTGAAGGCTGACAAACCAGGGAAAGCATCCGGCCCAGACAGAATTAACATACAGTATTACAAGGCTCTTCTGCCCTTGCTAGGTCCACATATGATCAAAGTATTCAATGCCCTGGGACAGACTACTTTGTTCCCCCACCCAGTCTACACTGTTGACACATGTTTCAGTCATTCCGAAGGAGGGGAAAGACATTCGTTTGCGGCAGTTACTGACCAATCTCTCTGCTCCATGTGTATCTGAAGCTTTTTACCAGGCTTCTTGCCTCCAGTCTTCAATCCCAACTACCCCAGTTGGTGTACCTGGACCAGGCGGGATTCATTCACTATCACAAAGCGAGCCAATACCATTAAAAGTTCTCAACCTGGTCCACTTCGCCAACCAAACTGGTTCTCCCTGCGTTTTTCTAAGTACCGATGCTGAAAAAGCCATTGCGAGAGTGAACTGGACCTTCATGTTTGCGGTCTTGAGAATAATGGGTTTTGGTCATCAGATTCTCTAGTGGATACTCTGCCCCACAGGCCTCGGTCAAGGCAAATGGGGTGTTTTCTGAGCCATTCTCTATTTCCAACGGAACTGATTAGGGTTGTCTACTCTCACCTTCCTGCCCAGCCTATAGCAGATTGACGGCCGGGAAGTGGTTTTATTATCCTAACTGGAAGTCATATGATGTCTTTCAGGATAACATGGGGGGCGGGAAGCGTGGAAAACGCTGGTGCGGAGTGTTAGTCTGACACATCGCATCTCTGATCGTGGTAAGGGGCCTCTGATGGAGGCTCCTTACCACGTGATCAGCTGTAACCAATCACAGCATGAACCAGGAAGTGCCGGGAAACGTCTGCCCCTCGGTTCACGCTGACAGGGAGAGCCGATCGGCACATTGATTATCAGCACAGCCCCATCAGATGTGCCACAAACAATGCCAATCAGTGCCCATCAGCTGCTAGTCAGTGCCCCATCATAAATGCCTGTCAGTGCCCATAACAGTGCCAATCAGTACCCACCAGTGCAAATCAGTGTCCATCACAGTGCCAATCAGTGCTCATCGGTAACACCTGTCAGTACCTCAACATCAGTTCTGCCCATCAGTGCCATCTATTAGTGCCCAGTGCCACCTGTCAGTGCCCAGTGTTGCATATCAGTGCTGCATATCAATGTTGCCTATCAGTGCCCATCCTCAGTGTCTGTCAGTGAAGGAGAAAAAAAACAAAATTTTATAACAGAAACGAAGAAAAGCTTTTTTTTTCAAAAATGTTGGTCTTTTTTAGATTGTTTAGCAAAAAATAAAAACCCCAGTGGTGATCAAAGACCACCAAAAGAAAGGATTTTGTGGGAAGAAAAATGATAAAAATTTAGTTTGGGTACAATGGTGTCATTCAAAGTGTGATAGCGCTTAAAGCTGAAAATTGTCTTGGGCAAGAAGAGAAGGGTGGTTAAACCCCCGATACTTTGGGTTTGCATATAGGAGATCACAACCATAAAGTCTCTGCTTACACAGATGATCTGCTCTTCTCGCTGTCTAACCCACATATTTCTCTGCCCAACCCTTTGAAGGAATTTGACCGTTATGGTGCTTTATGGAACCTGAAAATAAAAACTAAATCCGAAGCCTTGGGAGTTGAACTACCCCCCCCCCCCCCGCACCTTACAACTTAACGTTAGTTTTAAATGGGCAACTTCTGCGTTAAAGTATTCAGGCACCCACATTCCCCCAAACTTAGCTCATATCTTTGCTTTGAATTTCCCACCCTTGCTCAGTAAAGTCCGCGCCCTCTTAGATATATGGAATTGAGGCTTGCACTCTTGGTTTGGCCGCTGTATCATCATCAAGATGAGTATCTTACCAAAGTTTTTGTACCTCTTTCAGACATTACGCATCTCCATTCCTTCTGCCTTCTTTCATCAAATCAATGCCCTCTTCACCAAGTTTATATGGGCTCACAAACGACCCAGGCTTTGTAGATGCCTTCTGACGAAGCCTAAATGTTATAATGAAGTGGCGGTCCCAGATGCATTTAAATACTACCAAGCTGTCCAACTTGGCAGAGTGATCGATTGGTGTAGACAGAGATCTTACCGACTTCACTTAAGACGCATCCTACTATAGGCCCCACACTCTGGATCGGCTCCATGGCTTGCCGGAATCCTGAGCTTTCCTCCAATCACCACTGTTCCCCATTTTGGGGAATCCTAGCTCCAGGCACAGCACCTGGTCCATTTCGCTGTCTTCCAGATGGATTGTTTTCAAGCTTCTCATTTTTTGATTACCGATACCTGCCCCACAGTCTCCACATTGACACATTCTGAACCCAAGGACCTCTGGCGAACGTTCGATGTCAGTGGACAATGTTTGAATTGTATTGCAAGGACAGGGACCCTCTTCCCTGTACCCTCTCTAAAAGGTACGCATTGCCATGATCTTTATGCATTCTCTCCTGGATAATTTTATTATGCTGGGCCTTAGCAAATGGCAAAAGGATCTTAATAAAACCTTCACATCTATCAAGCATCATCATCACCCATCTTGCCTTGAAATCATCCATATGTACACGTATTGAGGAATCAAACTATAAATTATTAACGCGTCAGTATCTCACACCATCAGCTTTATGTAAATACTTTACGGAGGCTTCGGATCTTTGCTGGAGATGTCCTGAGGAACATGGAACCTTGCTTCACATTTTCTGGCCTTTTTGAAACTTAAACAGTATTTGTCGGAGGTGCAGAAGATCTCTCAACAATTCACGGACTTCCCAATACCGGAGGATTCAGCCTGTCTGCTCCACTTCACACAAATGCCGCTTAAGACATACAAAAAAAAAAAATCAATAATCCATCACATGAATAATGTTGCCAAAGCTTGTATTACCCTGCGCTGGAGAGACCTGTGCTGGAGAGGCCCTAATCCCCCTTTCATTGCCATGTGGCTTAATAAAGTAAGGAGTATTCATGCTATGGAGGACCTGGTGTTTACTGCCCAAAACAGGAGAAAGCAATATACTAAAACAAGGTCATATGAAACATGGAAAATGTTTGTATATTTGGATGAGGGCAAGTACCCCCTGGAGAGCTGCTCTGAGGATTGAGGTCCTCCTGTCCTTCTTGCCAATGCATACATTCACCCCATTACCTTGGTTCCCCTTCCCCCCTCCCTTCTTTTTTTTCCCCCTCTTCTCCTTCCCCTTCGAGTCCTATGCTTATGTCCATATGCGTCTTTTAGTTCCTCTGTTACCGTTTCTTTTCCTCAAAAAAATTGAAGTGTCCGACCGAGCAAACTCTGGTATATCGTCTACATTTACCTCCCTGTTGTTGGGTTTTCTTGATGTCAGAATATCTTGCATTTTCTGTGTGTCACTTTATACTACCATGCTGCTTTGAATCTTCTTTGTATTGTGTGAGATATTGTATAGTACATTGCTCTGCTTGATGCTTTTTTTCTTTTATATAAAGAATAAAAAAAAAAACTGACTATAGGAGTAATATGGAGACAGCATTTAAACAAACCACACAGCAGCAGAAGAACCACCCAGCTCTAGTGAGGAAAACTCCACCATGACAGAAAGTGACTCAGAGTCCATAGTTGATTATCTGCGATGAGCCAGTTTAATTATTCTTTTACACCAGGGCTCAAAATTTCAAGTCCTGAGCTACTAGCCAGGCCTTAAGAGTTACTCGCCACTACTTGCCCCACCCAACCCCACTGCCCCGCCCCTAAACCCATCCTTGTAAATTATCTCATGACACTGTTAAATGTTTTATGCAGACTTAAGTTACAAAAATAATTAACAACTTTATCAGTGCCCATCAATATAGCCTCATCATGCCCATCAATGCAGCCCCATTAGTGCAGCCTTATGGGAGCCAATTCGCCTCCAAGCGATTGGCTGGGAAACTGTGGGGAAGGGAGAGTAGAGGAAGAGGAGAGCCGGCCAGATCGCACAGAGAGGGCAACTCCTTCTGTGACACTTTGTTTCAGATCAAAGCTGTGACAGCTTTGATCTGAAACTTGATTCTTTGATTAAAGAAAGCTCTGCCTCCGGGACTGGCTCCTATGATAGACGTAGCACTACTTCAATTTCCTGGCATTGGAGCAGTGTGCCATCTATCATAGGAGCATAGGAGTTCCCCTCTGTGTGATACGGCCAGCTCTCCTCTTCCTTTTCTCTCCTTTTCTCTCCCCTCTCGCTTTCCCACAGTTCCTGACCGATTACTGAAAGAAGAATTGGCTCCCCCTCAACCTTCACCCCCCCGATACGGCTCCATGCTCACCCTCAGCTAATTTCCACTCGCTAAATGTGAGCAAAGTTTGAGGGCTGTTTTACATCATAGTCAATTATCACATGGATACAAGATGATCGATATTGGGGCTGTCCGCTCTACTGGTGTATCTGTTATTTTTCCACTATTTGTATCTCATGTAAAACTATTCCCATAAGATGTTGGACTGGACACTGCATGTGGTCTGGTGCATACCTTGTGGTCCACATGGTGCAGCAGAAGGAGGCAAGTGTTAAGAGAATCTTTGATAAAGCAAGATCAATAGTGAACAACTTCAAGTCGTGCATTGCAACATTGAATATATTGGAGAAGTGTGGACTTACTCTTTTAAATGACTGCCCCACACCCTGGTCAAGTAGTGTTACTACTTCTACCACCACCACCACCCATTGTAAATGGTACGATTTGTAGTAAAATAAATATGCAAGTGTGCAAAATGTGACAATGAATTAACACGATTGTTCACCAATGCAGGAAGTCCGCCAATCAAAATAGGTGAGTTGGAAGCTCTGGTGAATGAGGAGAACGAGGATTTAATTGGTATTGCTGAATCTTGGCTTCATTCTTTACATGAGCTATTATTATTCCTAGCTATGCTCTTTTGGGAAGACAGGGTAAAGAGGAGAGTAGGGTTTGTCTCTCTATGTGAGAAGTGATCTCAAAGCGAGTGTGAAAGAGGACACAGTTGATGGAGTATGATGAGGCTGAGGCATTATGAGTGGAACTGAATATAGACGTGCATAGTTCAAAGTTAATCATTGGAGTTTATTCTAGATCTCCCTGTATTAATAAGGGGGTGGAGACTGGGCTCCTTGCACAAATAGAAAGGGCTGCAAGGGCTGGGACAGTAAAAATAATGGGGGATTTTAACTATCCGGAAATTGACTGTAGTAATGGCACTGCTGGAACATTTAAAGGGCAAACATGTATAAACCTATTACAAGACAATTTTAAGGTCCAGTTTATTGAGGAATGATGCTCTGCTGGACCTGGTAATCTCAAACCATGCAGAGCTTTGTACCAAAATTCGTCTAAAAAAAACATCTGGGTAGCAATGACCATAGCATGAATTCATTTAATATTAGCTGTAAGCAACAAATGCATGGGGCGTGTCCGGATGTAGACCAAGGAGGACGTGCTGACGAAGAGCTCCGCTGTTACTGAAGGAATCCACCGCCATCCTGCACACTAGACACACTGGTGAGCCACCAAAACAGCCTCCATTCAGTCTGTGGTCAGCTCCATTCACCCGAGGCCCGCCTACGGAGCCTCAGACATCCTCTGAGCTCGGGTCCCGCGATCCGCGGAACGAGTGGTCACCCCCTTCCTCATCTATCTGTGGCATCACCTCCGGAAGGGACTGTTTGGGAGCACAGACCCGCGGGGCTGCCAGAGGGTCCCAGACGCTGGCTCCACACTCCTGCGGCCTGTCGCCATTTTGAGGCCTGCGAAGCCTCCGGCACCCTCCGAGCTCTGGTCTCGCAATCCGTGGAACGAGCGATCACCCTCTTCCTCATCCATCTGGAGCATCATCTCCTGAGGGGACTGTTTAAGAGCACAGATCCGGGGGTTGCCAGAGGGTCCCAAACACCAGCTCCACACTCCTGCGGCCCGCTGCCATTTTAAGGCCTGTAAAGCCTGCAGCATCCTCCCTGCTCAAGTGCCTTGTACTGCTGGGACAGAGGCCACTCCACATCCCTAGCCCTGGGTCATACCTGGAGGGGGCAGACGGGGCACACAATAGCCCGAAACATTCAGTTGGTCCCACTGCCTCAGTGTTAATAATCAGCATTACACCAGCCTCAAGTGCCTGTAATCACCATTTAGAAATCTCCCACACTACACACCACAAGCTCTTAAAGGGGCATACACGCCTCTCTGCACTTTTATCCGGAAAATTCCCCAGACCACTTACTCATGCCCTTAAAGAGCAAAACAGCGACCAAGAAGGCGCCAACACAACCTGCCCAGTGTCCCAGCACCATTTTGGACCAGTTTAGAGTGTTACTTGCAGACATGGAACAGGCAGCGAGCCCGGCTTCCTCTCCACCCCCTCAGGTGTCACAGCAAGCAAATGATACCAATGTCCTCGCGGCCATAGAACAAAGTAGAACCTCCTTACGGGTCCGCATCGACTATCTGGCTGAGGAATGTAACCTCATCAGAGCAGACTTGGATAAATTCCTCAGCAGACTTTCTGAGACTGAGTCACAGATCTCTACCACAGAAGATCTTATTGCCCGACATGATGTCCTCCATACACTGCAGCACACCGTCCAATCCTTGGTGGCCAAATCTGATGACGCCAAAAAACCGCCTTCGGAGGAATAAGGTCAGGGTCCTGGGTCTCCCGGAGGGCGATTGCCCAGCCGAGTTTGAGGAGGCCTTCTTTAAGTCACTCCTGAAAATAACCGAGGTCCCACCGACCTATGTGGTGGAAAGGGCCCACAGAGTCCCAACTGGCCGGAGCAACCCTGGGGCCCCACAAAGAGCCTTCCTGGTGCGGTTTCTTAATTACAGAGACCGTGATCGCATCCTCAGCGAGGCCCACAAACATCCCACCCTCCCCTATGAGAATACAGCGGTGCATCTCTACCCTGACTTCTCCGCGGATTTACAGAGATGTCGCAAAACCTTCACTGATGTCAGAAGTTGACCCCGGGAACGAGATATCAAATACTCCATGCTCTACCCAAGTCGCCTGAGAGTTCAACATGGCGGATCGGTGAAGTTTTTTGAATCCCCTGAAGAGGCAGACACCTGGCTACTGTCTCTACACTGATTTTTATGCTTCCTCTCCAACCTTCAATCCTGGCTGTTGTTTTTTTTGTTCCAGGGATCATTTGTTCATGTTTCATAGCGGTCTGCCCAGTTCTGCATCTCTCAATTGTGTGGACGGATGCAGCTCTCCCGTGGACGGGACACGCAGGAAAACTCCTTTAACCAGTCATCTGACACTTCTCTCCATTCTAGAGAGCACCTAGTGGAGCTTCCTGAATGTCATCTAGGGTACCCCCGATCTAGGGGGTAGACTGGTCTCCCATTAACTGGCTCATGTTGTTCCCAGAATCTCACTGCAAGCCCCTTCCGTGATGGGTGACCCCCCCCTCCCCCCACTTGGGGCAATGCTCTCCCCTGGTCTTACTTTATCCTCGTCGATCGGAGCTATAGCAAGACAATTTAACACACCTTCTCGAAGACACGATGCCCACCGGATGTAATGTAACTATGAAAGTTTAGGGATTAAACTACAAGCCGGTTATGTTGGGGTATTGGCAAAGTAGCAGGATTTATTTACAAGGATTGAAACTGCTATCACAGGCATTGTTTTTGGGTATAAACCATTTCCCGCCACTCCCCCCCCCATGATGTTCCGGAGGACAGTGGGAACAGGTCGGGTAGGCACCAGATGCTTGGGGAATTTTAGTTTGGTTGAATTGTTTATTTTGTGTCTCACGTACAATGGCTCTTGCTCCACTGTTGCTCACCTGCTCGACTACTATCAATCTCCTTTTTAGTTATTTTGGCCGATGTGAACATGGCATCACGTGATCGGGATGCCTTTTCTGTGGTGTTCTGGAACGTGCGTGGCCTCAACTCTAGATTTAAGAGGGCGCTTCTTTTTCAATATATCAAACAATATAATGCAGCTGTTCCGGTTCTGCAGGAGACACACCTGGTGGGCAGTAAGCTAAGGGCTCTGAACAAGCCTTGGTTACAAAAGGCTTTTCATGCCTCTTACTCGACATACGCAAGGGGGGTTTCCATATTAGTGCATAGATCTCTCACGTGTGTCATAGAAGCGGTTCACACAGATCCGCTGGGTAGGTATGTGATACTGGTACTCACCCTATGGCAGCACAGGTATGTCTTTGCTGGCATATATGTGCTGCCGCCCTTTAAAGCTGAAATTCTATATACTATACTGGAGAGGATCGCCCCCTATTGTCCTGCAAAAATTTTACTACTGGGCGATTTTAATGCCATCCTTTCCCCAGACCTAGACAGACCCTTACCACCCAAGTCTTTCAACAGGGAGTTGTCAAACTGGGCGTTATCTGCAGTGGTCAAGGAAGTCTGGAGGTGGAAATTCCCATCCACCAAGACCTTTTCGTGTTTTACAAAACCGCCTCCAGAATTGACTATGCATTTGCAAACCCCTCTATGCTGACAGACGTTCTAGAAGCTACCTATTTGCCCAGCGGCCTATCTGACCACAGCCCCCTTGAGATTACCCTGCGTACTTCTGCCTCTCGTAGTGGCTCTATGTGGCGTCTAGGTGCTCAATGGATTTCCCAACGCGATATAGCCGATCAAACCCCACTGGCCCTACGCAATTACAGGGATTCTAATAAAGGGTCATCCTCTCCTGAGATAGTATGGGACGCCTTCAAGGCATATACAAGGGGCCATTACATCTCGGCCATCAAGGCGGTCAGGTTGCAACAAACTGCTGCCACAACAGTATTGGAGTGCGAGGTGGGGTTGGCTTCTGACCAATATGGATTGGATCACTCCGCCTCAAACTTTGATGCGTTGCAGGCGTCTAAACGCAGTCTTCATCTTCACTTAACAGAGGTTACTAGACTTGATCTGTATAACACGAAGCAAAAGTTCTTCGAACAGGGAGACAGGAATGGCAGGCTGTTGGCAATGACATCTTACCATGACACCCCTAATATCATGATCCCTACACTTACCTCTCCCAAAGGTGAGGCCATCTCCTCCCCAGAGGGTATTTTACAAGCTTTCCATGGTTTTTATCAATCTTTATATACCACCACACTACCCTTGGGTTTAGACCCAGAGAGGTTGGCATCTCTCCTGGATCCGATAGCCCTTGGCTGGCTCTCCGATTCCGAAAGATCTCAACTAGTTGCTCCAATTACCGCGGAAGAGGTTCATGATGTAATTAACTCCCTATCCACTGGCAAAGCACCTGGCCCAGATGGTATCCCGACTGATTTACATGTAGCAGATGGTAACACGCTGGCCCCCAGGCTGGCCGCCCTATTTACACATTGCCTGGAACGGGGCGTTCTCCCACCCTCCATGGCACACGCACATGTTATCCTCATCCCTAAGACGGGTAAAGGCCCCAAATTATGTGCCTCTTATAGACCTATAGAACTCCTTAATACTGACCTCAAAATCCTAACTAAACTTCTAACCACTAGACTTAACTCATTACTCCCTGCTCTCATTGATTCGGATCTGACCGGGTTCATGTCCCACAAGTCTACTGACATCTATCTTCGTAGATTGTTTACTAACCTACATGCAAGACACAACAACAATCAGGGTACTAGAGTGGTTGCCTCTCTAGATATGGAGAAGGCTTTCGACTCGATTGAGTGGCCTTTCCTGTGGGAGATTCTTCGGAGAATGGGATTTCCCCTGGTATTCATTCACTGGTTACAGACTATAGATCGTTCGTCTACAGCCGCCATTCGTTTAGGGGGTCGTCTGTCTCCTGTTTTTGAACTCTTTAGGGGTACACGACAGGGCTGCCCTCTCTCCCCGGCACTTTTTGCCATTGCCATGGAACCAGTGGCGGAGGCACTACGTATCTCACCACACATTAAAGGTCTACGACTGGGCTGGCTGGAGGAGAGGGTGGCCTTGTATGCAGACAACCTCCTCTTCCTGAACGATGCTGGCCCCTCCCTGCAAGGGGCATTGTCAGTCCTGAAAGAATTCTCTGTAGTGACTGGGCTCAGGGTTAATTGGGCAAAGTCGCAGCTGCTGGCTATTGATGCTGATGCTAAAAAAGAGGCCTCGGCTTCTCTTCAGCTACAAGTGGGTGGACAAGTTTACCTACTTTGGGGTGTGTATTCCAGGGAACGTGACTGACTTCATTCCAATGAACTTGTCCCCAGTAATCAACTCAGTCAAAGCCAAGGTGAAAGCATGGGAAAACCTCCCTCTGTCCCTACTGGGTCGTGTTAACCTCATCAACATGAAAATCCTTCCCAAGTTTACATACTTGTTTCGTAATTCCCCTCAATTGATCCCCAATCATTCTTTTCCCAACTAAACAAGATTTTCTCCTCCTTTCTTTGGGATCTACGTTCCCCCCCGCTTTAAGTTAACCACTATAATGCGCCCTTCTTCACAGGGGGGCTTAGCATTCCCAGACTGTCACAAATACTTCATTGCGGCTCAATTGGTCACTGCATTTTTGTGGCTTGTTCCAGATAGATCCACCTCGGCTTGGGCCATTGAGGCTGCGGTGTTGCGTTCTGTGGAGGCATTATCGAATCTCCCTTTGTGGGGTCCAAAGGCTCCATATGACCTAACCCCTTCCATGCGTACCACCCTTAGGGCATGGAGAGAAGGCCTGACCTGTGAAAAGTATCCTCTAACCGCTGTATCCATGAAGGCCCCACTCTGGAACAATCCAAACCTACAACACTTTCTCAAGATTCCAGACCCTGTGATATGGGCCAGGTACCATATCAAGGCTCTCTCAGACATCACCGCAGGCCTAACGATAATCTCCTTTGATCACTTAATGTCTCATCACAACAGCCCGTTCTTGCACAAATTCAGATATCTACAATTGTCCCATGCTTTCAGTGCTCAGTTCCCTCCAGGTGAAAGGCAGATGGTGCAATCCGACCTGGAGAGGATTTTGCGATATGATTGTACCGAAAAACCCACCTCAGTGCTATATGCACATCTCCTCCGGGTCTCGTTTCCTGAACTGTCCAGGCTCCATCAGCAATGGGACAGGGATGTTCCAGAAATGGACTCGAGGATTGGGAGGATGTGTGGGACTTCCCATTTAAAATACTGGTTTCCTTGAGAGACCGCCTCATTCAATACAAGATTGTCCATAGGGTATATCTTACTCCTGCTCGGGTGCACAAGATGAGGTCTTCTCTCTCCCTGGAATGCTGGCATTGTGACCATGCCCCCGGGGACTGTATCCACATCTTTTGGTCCTGCCCAGCAATTACAGGTTTCTGGTCACAAATTCTTTCAGAGGTGAATGATCTGCTATGTATCTCTGTTGATCCATCCCCAAGAGTATGCCTGCTGGGGCTGGTGGAGCACTTGGTGCCCAGAGTGGCTGAGAGAACTTTGTTGGGTCTCCTGCTGTTCTATGCCAGGAAATCCATTGTCCTATGCTGGAAGTGGAAGACTACTCCCTCTATGGGCTTATGGAAAACACTTGTTAACAATGTGATACCCCTTAACAGGGACACCTATACACATAGAGGCTGTCCAAAAAAACATGACAGAGTCTGGAGTAAGTGGTTAGCGGAACCCTCCACTGCTGCAACAAATTAGGTGACCTCTCTGATATATGATGGCTCTCCTTAACACCTACTAGGCCAACCTGGGTAAGCGGGATATTCTAGGTGAGCTAGCTCATTGTCAGTCCACCCATGGAGAAGGAGCCATGACAACCTATTGTTGTTATACTACGGTAGTCGTAGATATTCTAATGGTCCTTGATATTGTAACGATACCTTGTGACCCCTGCGTGGGTCCCTTCCCTGTTCATAGCCAGATGTTGGCTGTTGTGCGTCTGCATTGTTTTGTGTCTATTAAGAAAATAAAAAAAGTTTAAAAAAAAAATAAATAGCAACAAAAGCATACGGGAAATTAGAGCTGCGCGATTAACCGTTAGAAAATCGTGATCTCGATTCAACCCCCCTCATGATCTCTATGCAGAATTTCCTGATTCATTCATGTAACAAGTGTAGGGAGCTCTCTGCTCACTCAGCTGTCAAAAGAAAAAACCGGCAGCCTGCCAAGTTTTTCACAACATTATCTGTGCTTAGATAACTATTAACATCGTAACTTTTCATTCTTAGATGAGGGATGAACTTCAGTCTAACTTACAAAAGTTAAAATCAGTATTCTTTGCTAGAAAATTACTTGGAAACCCCTATATATATATATATATATATATATATATATATATATATATATATATATATATATATATATATATATATATTTTTTTTTTAGCAGCGACCCTAGGGAATAAAATGGCGATTGTTGCAATATTTTATGTCACATTGTATTCGCACAGCGGTCTTTCAAAAGCAATTTTTGTGAAAAAAATACACTTTAATGCATTAAAAAAAAAAAAAAAAAACTAAAACAGTAAAGTTAGCAAAATTTTTTGTATAATGTGACAGATGATGTTACTACACCACAAGAATCGTGATCTTTATTCTAAGCATAAAAATCGTGATTCTCATTTTACACAGAATCGTGCAACTCTATGGGAAATATAAAAACACTTAACTTTAAGAGAGCAAATTTTCCAAGGATGATTGGCTGCTCTCCTAAACTTAGACTAGGAGGGAATATTGGCATTGATGAACACAGAACAGAAATGTGAATTCTTTAAAAAGACTGTATGCAAACTCACTGCAAAGTATATTCCCATGGGCAATAAGTTTAAAAAGCTAAAAAAAACCTATGTGGCTCACGGCCAAAGTTAAAGCTATAAATAAGAAGAAAAGAGGTTTTAAAAAAATATAAAAATGAAGGAACACTATCATAATTTAAATGTTACAAAAATACATCAGAATATGTAAAAAGGATGCAAAAATTCAAAGCGAACAGTTGCAAAAGATAGGACAAACCCCCAAAAATTCTTCAAATATATGAATAAAAAAGGTCAGGTCTGAGGATGTAGGCCCTTTACAAAATAATCTGGAGTGGGTGACTGGGGACAAAGAAAAGGCAAAATTGATTAAATACTTTCTTCATCTCTGTGTATACAAAGGAGCATGGGGGAGCTCACATACATAATGGGGATGGTATGGACAAAGCCCCAAAATGATCCACAATGGCTCAAAAGTGATATGGTCCAGAAACATTTAGACAGAATAAAGGTGGATAAAGCACATGGACCAAATGGTATCCACCCATGGATCCTAAAAGAATTGAGATCTGTCATTTAAAAGCCATTGTTTTCTCATTTTTAGGGACTCGTTAATGACTGGAACAGTACCACTGAATTGGCGTAAGGCCAATCTGGTGCTTATATTTATATCAGTGGTGTACCCCAAGATTTAGTGTTGGAACACTTACTTTTTAATACCCATTTAAATGATATAGGGTCTGGGATTAAAAATTAATGTTCAGTCTTTGCAGATGACAACAAACTATGCAGTGGAATACTATCCTTACAGGATGACTCCAACAAGCTGACCTCAATGCACTGTTTAATTGGGTGACTCTGGCAAATTAGGTTTAACCACTTCAGATCCGGGCCATTGCCAAATGACGGCAACAGCGCGGATCTACATTGCCGGGACGACGTCTATTGACGTCGTCCCGTGCATGAGCGGCCTGCACGCCCCCTGCAGGGCGCACGCGGTGTGCTCGGTGATCAGCGAGTCTATGAGACTCGCTTGATCACAGATCAGAGTAAGGGGAAGGTCCCGACCCCTTACCATATGATCAGCTGTCAGCCAATGACAGCTGATCATGTGATGTAAACAGAGCCGGTAATCGGCTATTTTTCCTCCTCGCGCTGACAGCGTGAGGAGGAAATAAAAACCTGATCACCGGCGGCCGTGATCGGGACATCAGTCCCGATCACGGCGATCATCTGCCCCCTGCTGGTGACACAGCAGTGCCGCCTACCAGTGCCCACCAGCGTCACCCATCAGTGCCCACAGTGCCATCCATCAGTGCCCACAATGCCACCCATCGGTGCTACCCATCAGCGCCACCCATCAGTGCCCATCAGTGTCACCTACCAGTGCCGCCCATCACTGCCCATCAGTGCCACCCATCAGTGCCCCCATCAGTGCCCCCCAGTGGTACCTATCAGTGCCCATCAGTGCCACCTATCCATACCACCCATCCGTGCCACCCATCAGTGCCGCCTTATCTGTGCCCATCAGTACCGCCTTAACTGTGCCTATCGGTGCCGCCTTAACTGTGTCTATCAGTGCTGCCTTATCTGTGCTCATCAGTGCAGCCTATCAGTGCCCACCAGTGCCGCCTCATCAGCGCATATCAATGAGGGAGAAAAATTACCTGTTTGCAAAATTTTATAACAAACTATTAAAACTATTAAAACTATTAAAAAAACATGATTTTTTTTTTTTTTTTTTCAAAAATTTCCATCTTTTTTTGTTTGTTTAGCAAAAAAAAAAACCCAGCTGTGATTAAATACCACCAAAAGAAAGCTCTATTTGTGGGAAAAAAATGATAAAAATTTAATTTGGGTACAGTGTTGTATGACTGCACAATTGTCATTCAAAGTGCGTCAGCGCTGAAAGCTGAAAATTGGTCTGGGCAGGAGGGGGGTTTAAGTGCCCAGTAAGCAAGTGGTTAATGTTGATAAGTGTAAAGTTATGCACTTGGGAGCTAAGAATATGCATGCATCATACACACTAGGGAGAGTACAACTGGGGGAATCTGGTGGTTTTGGTAGATCATAAACCTAATATTGCATGCAATGTCAAGCTGCAGTTTCCAAAGCAAGCAAAGTCCTTTCTTGTGCTGAGAGGTATGAGAGAGAGCAATATCATTTTGCCCCTGTACAAATCATTAGTAAGACCTCATTTGGAATATGCAGTTCAGTTTTGGACACCAGTTCTCAAAAAGGATATGAGGGAACTGGAGAAGGGCAACCAAACTGAAAAAGGGATGGAGGAGTTCAGCTATGAGGAAAGATTAGCTGAACTGAATTTATTCTCTCGAGAAGAGCAGATTAAGGGGGGATATGATCAACATGTACAAATATACAAGGGGTCCATATAGTAAACATGGTGTTGAGTTATTCACTTTAAGGTCATCACAGAGGACAGGGAGCACTCTTTACAACTAGAGGAAAAGATTTAATCTGCAAATATGGAAAGGTTTCTTCTACGGTTGTCCCGATACCGATGCTAGTATCGGTACCGATACCGAGCATTTGCGCGAGTACTTGTAGTCGCACAAATGCTCCCGATGCCTTTGCCGATACCTTGGAATGGAAGAACAGTGGGCGGAGTCAGCGGGTGGAGCAGAGAGCTGTGCAGAGAGCGAGTCCTCCGCGTCCTCAAGCAGGCCAGGTAATGAAGACAGAGTGCAGGGCTCGGCGACCGGAGCCGTCACATTCAGTAATGGAAGTGACGCTCTGTGTTGCCGTTGCCGTTACAGTCATCAGTGCTTAGAAATCAGGACGCCCATCTTGGTACACCCTGCCAGCAGCGGACATCTTGTTACACCCAGCCCACATAGTTCAGGCTGGGTGTAACAAGATGTCCGCTGCTGCTTTATTGAGGCCGAGTGCAAGGTGTACCAAGATGGGCGTCGCAGAGGCAGCATAGAAAAGTAAATGCTCTCATGCTGCCCATAAGTGCCACTGCCAGCCATCAATCAGTGCTCATCAGTGCCCATCCAGCCAGTGCCACTGCCAGCCATCAGTCAGTACCAGCCATCAGTGTGTGCCACCTATCAGTGCTTGCCACATATCAGTGCCCATCAGTGCGTGTCAGTGTCACCTATCAGTGCCACCTATTGCTCATCAGTCAGCGCCATCTATCAGTGCCAGCCATCAGTGCATGCCACCTATCAGTGCCCATTAGTGTGTGCCACCTATCAGTGCCAGCCAGCCATCAGTGCGTGCCACCTATCAGTGCCAGCCATCAGTGCGTGCCACCTATCAGTGCCAGCCATCAGTGCGTGCCATCAGTGCCCATTAGTGCCCATCAGTCAGTGCCACCTTTCAGTGCCACTGCCCAGCCAACAGTGTGTGCCACCTATCAGTGCTCATCGTGCCACCTATTAGTGCACTGCTCATCAGTGCCATCTATCAGTGCACCTCAGTCAGTGCCAGCCATCAGTGCGTGCCACGTATCAGTGCCCATTAGTGCGTGTCACCTATCAGTGCCCAGCCATCAGTGTGTACCACCTATCAGTGCTCATCAGTGCTGCATAATCAGTGCCACCTATCAGTGCTCACAGCTCATCACTCAGTGCCAGCCAGTCAGTGCCACCCATCAGTGCCCATCCATCAGTGAGTGCCACCTATCAGTGTTGCTTAATCAGTGCCACCTATCAGTGCTGCATATCAGTGCCACCTAATCCTATCACTGCCCAACAGTGCTGCATATTAGGGCCTCCTCATCAGAGCAGCCTATCAGTGTCACCTCAGTGCCCCATCAGTGCAGCCTCATTAGCAGTAGCACACATCAGTGAAGGAGAAAAAGTACTTATTTACAAAATTTTGTGACGGAAACTAAGAAAGGCTTCTTTTTTTTAAAAACAAAAAATAAAACCCAGCAGTGATTAAATAAAATAAATACCACCAAAAGAAGCTCTATTTGTGTGAACAAAATTAATTTGAGTAGAGTGTAGCATGACTGCGCATTGCGCAATTGTTATTCAAAGTGTAACAGCGCTAAATCCGCTGATAGCTGAAAATTGGCCTGGGCAGGAAGGGGGTGAGAGTGCATGATATAGAAGTAGTTAAACAATGGACACTTTGCGCTTAATTGTTTATTTCTTTTTTTTCACCCAAGGTCGAGCAAATTATCAGAGCCTTTCGGTGCACACTGCACAGAGACACCAGCAGAATGTCAGCGGTGTGGAAGTATTTTAAAATGAACGAGGACAACCCACGGATTGCAGACTGCAAACTTTGTTCTGCAAAATTATCTAGAGGTGGTACAAAAATCAGTTCTTACAACACCAGTAACCTGATCAAGCATTTGAAATTAAAACATAAAAGTGAGCATGGAGAATTTACCACTATCGCTAGCAGTAGCACTCAGCAGCCAACTCTGCAGCAAACTTTTGCCAGAAGAGAAAAGCTGTCAAGAGACAACCCCAGAGCTGTAAAAATAACAGAGGCGCTCACCCAATTTATTATTCTGGATGATCAACCTCTTTCAATTGTTGAGAACATGGGTTTTCATCGATTTCTTAATGTGTTGGAGCCGAAGTATTACATTCCCAGTCGCCATTACATAACCGACATCATCTTACCAAAGATCCACGACACGATTAAAAAGCACATTACCATCATGTTGCAGAAGGACATAAAGGCAATTAGCTTCACCACTGACATGGAGCAGTAGTGTGAGTCCACTGTCTCTCATCAGCTTAACGGCGCAGTGGATAGATGGCAAATTCTCTTTGCATCAGGTCATGCTCCACGCTACGAAATTTGAAGGCTCCCACACTGGTCAAGCAATAGCAAACATACTTGTGGAAATGCTTCAGACTTGGGCGATTCCAAAAAGTTCTGTTCATGTTGTGGTCCGGGACAATGCCAAAAACATGATAAAAAGGTATGGAAGATGCTGGACTTCCCAGTATTTCATGTGTGGCACATACACTGCAGCTTGCAGTCTCAGAGGGACTGTTATCACAGCGCAGCATTGCAGATGCTGTGGGAGTCGGGCGCAGAATAATTGGCCACTTCAAACATTCTAACCTGGCATACTCTCGGCTGCAGGACATCCAGATACAGCTTGGTCAGCCAGTAAGAAGACTCCAGCAAGATGTGCAGACTTGTTGGAACAGCACATTTTACATGCTGAAGTCTCTGATTGAGCAGAAACGGGCCCTTGGAGTGTATGTGTCTGAATATGAGCTCCCTGCCACCATTACTGCAAACCAGTGAAATCTGATGGAGAAGATGGTCAATATCTTGGCTCCCTTTGAAGAGATGACTCGCCAAGTGAGTTGTTCAGATGCATTTGCCTCTGATGTAATTCCTGCAGTAACAGTGCTACAGAAAGTTTTATCAAAAGTGGATGAGGACCAAGGTATCAAAACAATGAAGAGCACTTTGCTTGCTGCTTTGCAGAAGCGCTTCTCTGATACTGAGCGAAACCCACTTTACTGTATCACAACTTTACTCGATCCAAGGTAATGTTAATTTTTCTGCTATTAAATGTAATTGTTTTCTTAATTCACAGAAAGAATATGCTGCATTCATTCACTGTTTAGTTTTTTCTTCTACAGTGCCTTGCAAAAGTATTCACCCCCCTTGGCTTTTTACCTATTTTGTTACATTTCAGCCTTTAGTTCAATGTTTTTTTAATCTGAATTATATGTGATGGATCAGAACACAATAGTCTAAGTTGGTGAAGTAAAATTATAAAAATATATAGATAAAACTATTTTTCAGAAATAAAAAACTGATAATTGGCATGTGCGTATGTATTCACCCCCTTTGTTATGAAGCCCATAAAAAGCTCTGGTACAACCAATTACCTTCATAAGTCACAAAATTAGTGAAATGATGTCCACCTGTGTGCAATCTAAGTGTCACATGATCTGTCATTACATATACACACCTTTTTGAAAGGCCCCAGTGGCTGCAACACCTAAGCAAGAGGCAACACTAACCAAACGCTGCCATGAAGACCAAGGAACTCTCCAAACAAGTAAGGGACAATGTTGTTGAGAAGTACAAGTCAGGGTTAGGTTATAAAAAAATATCCAAGTCTTTGATGATCCCTAGGAGCACCATCAAATCTATCATAACCAAATGGAAAGAACATGGCACAACAGCAAACCTGCAGCAAACCTGCCAAGATACGGCCGCACACCAAAACTCATGGACCGGCAAGGAGGGCATTAATCAGAGAGGCACCACAGAGACCTAAGGTAACCCTAGAGGAGCTGCAGAGTTCCACAGCAGAGACTGGAGTATCTGTACATAGGACGACAATAAGCCGTACACTCCATAGAGTTGGGCTTTATGGCAGGGTGGCCAAAAGACATTACTTTCAGCAAAAAACAAAATGGCACTTTTTGAGTTTGCGAAAAGGCATGTGGGAGACTCACAAAATGTATGGAGGAAGGTGCTCTGGTCTGATGAGATTAAAATTTAACTTTTTGTCCATCAAAGGAAACGCTATGTCTGGTGCAAACCCAACACATCACATCACCCAAAGAACACCATCCCCACAGTGAAACACGGTGGTGGCAACATCATGCTGTGGGGATGTTTTTCAGAATTCGGGACTGGGAAACTGGTCAGAGTTGAGGGAAAGATGGATGGTGCTAAATAAAGGGATATTCTTGAGCAAAACCTGTACCACTCTGTGTGTGATTTGAGGCTAGGACGGAGGTTCACCTTCCAGCAGGACAATGACCCCAAACGCACTGCTAAAGCAACACTTGAGTGGTTTAATGGGAAACATGTTAATGTGTTAGAATGGCCTAGTCAAAGCACAGACCTCAATCCAACAGAAAATCTATGGTCAGACTTAAACATTGCTGTTCACAAGCGCAAACCATCCAACTTGAAGGAACTGGAGCAGTTTTGCAAGGAGGAATGGGCAAAAATCCCAGTGGTAAGATGTGGCAAACTCATAGAGACTTATCCAAGTGACTTATAGCTGTGATAGCCGCAAAAGGTGGCTCTACAAAGTATTGACTTTAGAGGGGTGAATAGTTATGCACATTGACTTTTTCTATTATTTTGTCCTATTTGTTGTTTGCGCCACACTAAAAGAAAAAAAAAAAAAACATCTTCAAAGTTGTGGGCATGTTCTGTAAATTAAATGAAGCAAATCCTCAAACAATCCATGTTAATTCCAGGTTGTAAGGGCAACAAAACACAGAAAATGCCAAGGGGGGTGAATCCTTTTGCAAGGCACTGTAGGTATAAAGATTGATTTTTCTGTAATTCAGACACTTCCAGGGAGGCAAAAGAAATGTTAATACTGGAACTGCAAAATATTTTTGAAGACACAATTGTATCTGAGCAGCATGAAGAACCAGCTTCCAAAAGGCCTCACCGTGACCAGCCAGGTACCAGTCTGGACAGTGTATTTGCAGAAATTGCTGGTGAAGGTTCATCTACGTCTGAAAGCAGTGCTCCAAAAGCTGCTATTATACAGCTTGAAGCTTACCTGGGAGAGATCACTGTACAGATCAGAGAAACCCCTGAAGTACTGGGCAGTTCATAAAGTGAGATTTCCAACTCTGGCTAAAATGGCCCAAAAATATCTTTCTGCCCCATGCAGTAGTGTGGAAAGTGAAAGACTGTTCAGCTTAGCGTCTAATGTTCTTACTGATAGCAGAAACAGGCTTATGGCTGAACATGCAGAGATGCTTTTATTCCTTAAAAAGAATTTGCCACTAACTTTTGAGAAGTAATTCTATTAGCTGTATTGCCTGTAACTTTTGGTTGGTTGTGTGATTTTTTTACATTTGTTGTTGTTATTGTTATTAATATATTTTGATGTTGTAAAATATATTTTTTGTATTTATCAACATGTTCTGTGATCATTCTTTGAGTTTACTGTGTGACACAAGCAAATAAAACAGTTTTATTCTTTTGTGTCTTGAGTTACAGTTCTTTATAAAGAAGATATCATTAGTCTGTACTGTGGTTTGAAAACTGTCACATGACATTAAAAAAAAGTATCGGTAATCGGTATCGGCAAGTACTTGAAAGTATCGGTACTTGTACTCGGTCTTAAAAAAGTGGTATCGGGACAACCCTAGTTTCTTCACAGTAAAAAGGTGTGAAATGTGGAATAGACTCCCTTCAGAGGTGGTTCTGGCCAGCTCAGTAGATTATTTAAAAAAAAGGCATTGATTCTTTCCTAAATGTGCATAATATAACTGGATACTAACATTTATAGGTAAAGTTGATCCTGGGAATATCCGATTGTCTCTCAGGGGATTGGGAAGGATTCTTTTCCGCTGACGTAGCAAATTGGATCATGCTTGGCTGGGGTTTTTCGCCTTCCTCTGGATCAACTATGGGTATAGGATTGTGTATATGAGATTGTGTTTTTTTTTTTTTTTTTTTAATTGGTTGAACTAGTTGTACTTGTGTCTTCTTTCAACCCGATTAACTATGCAACTATACTAGTACATTCAACATGATCGCAAGACTCCTCAAACTGAAAAAGTCTGTCAGCCAAATCGCAAACGAGCGATGGGACACAGGGACAGCTTGCTCCCTAGTGAACGGCAAAAGCTCAGCATGACCTACTGCTGCCTTTTGTGGAACATACTAAAAGCCTCCAGAGTGATACCATGCCCCTGCCCTCTTTGATCTACTCAGCCACCTTGAGGACTTTAAACATAACACTAGCTACCAAGACCACAACTGCACAGAAAATGAAAGGGAATGTGAACCAGCATTTTCCTTCATTCATTCTTAGATCCAAGTAACTGATGAAATGTTCACCACTTGCAGCAGCTGCTTGTTGACGTGGCTGATGATAATATTCATCAAGTGCTTAAGAAGACCAGAGGAACTAGAGGGGGGAGAAAGAAAAAGAAGAAGGGAATACTAGGCAAGGGGATTTACAATCTTAGCAATGTCCAATTTACTGATGAAGAAATGAAAGTCCTAGATCTAGGACTAAAATATGCACCAGAGAAGTCTCTAAATAAATTCGAAGCCTATATTGACTTACAAAAATTCATGAGGAAGTTGAACCTCAAAAAACACTTTGCGCTAAATGAGAATACGCGATTAAAGGAAGACTCCGTGTATGTACACACTCAACTTAAAAACAAGTCTGTCTTTAACCCCAACACTCCGGGCAATCAGTGTATGACAGCATTTAAAAAAATGGTGGAAGAAGAATTGAGGAAGTTAGATAAAAGAAGTAATCATAAGGCTAAAAGGATTTGGAAAACTATTAATAGATTAAGTAAGAACAAGAAAGTGGTCATTCGGCCAGCAGATAAGGGGGGAGGATTGGTAATCCTCAATAAAGACGATTATGAGGAAGAAATGGAAAACCTGTTAAAAGTAGAAAATACATACAAAAAACTAAAAGGGAACCCCAAGAATACGTATCTAAAAAAATTGAAGGCCTACGTGAAAAAAGGCAAAGATAGGGGAATATTAAACATCCAAGAGGCGGAATATCTAGTGTCCAATTCTACCAAGACCCCGATAATATATTACACCCCCAAAATCCACAAAAGGTTGGAAAAGCCCCCTGGCAGACCCATTGTTAGTGGGATAAATTCTATATTCTCAAGATTGGGGGAATACCTCGATAAATTCTTGAAACCATTGGTATGCAAAGGGAAATCTTATTTACGTGACAGCTCACAACTCTTACAAGATCTACGGGAAGTAAATGGGGTGCACAACTGCATATTAGCCACAATTGATGTTAATTCGTTCTACACCAGTATCGTACAGAAAGACGGATTAATAGGGGTAGAGAAAGCCCTACATGAACATACCAGGATGAGACAAGCCCAAATTAATTACATATTGGAGGGCTTAAAGATGGCCATGAGTTGTAACTATTTTTGGCATAACCATAGCTACTATGTCCAAGAAAAAGGCGTCGCAATGGGGGCACGTTATGCACCCAGCGTAGCAAATTTACTCATGAATCTGTGGGAGGAGGAGTATTTGTACGGAAGACATATCCCCCAACTCAGATTCTACCGGAGATATATCGATGACCTTATTATTATCTGGGAAGGCACATCTGAAGAGCTGGAAGAGTTTTTTGCAAATTTAAATACCAACAAGTATGGTCTTACCTTTACAGGAAAGTGGAGCCACCATAAAATTGAATATCTTGATTTGGAAATCTTCAAACACGAAGATAAACTATATACTAAAACCTACTTCAAAGCCACAGACAAAAATGGCTACATCCCCACTACTAGCTGCCACCATCCGCAATGGAAGGAAAACATCCCGAAAGGTCAAATGCTAAGAATACGTAGAAACTGTGACACCTTGGAGGACTAACACAAGCCGACAGGCTGATTGAACAATTCCAAGAAAAAGGCTATAACAAAGAGAGGCTGATACAGACCAAAATGAAAATAGCGGATATGGATAGGAATAATTTATTCAGAAAAAATCAGAATAAGGGCAAATCTATGGACACAGCATTTATTACTGGATACAACAGCCAATATAAAAATCTAGAGTACATTTTCAGAAAATACTGGCCTATTCTCAGGGAAGATAGAGTGTTATCTACCATACTTCCCAACAAACCGAATTTCATCTACAGGAAGGCTCCCAGTCTTCGTGATCACCTGGTCCACAATGTTATCAACCCGCCAAAACAAATACAGATCTTTCCTAATCTTACAGGGTTTTACAGATGCCAGAAATGCTTACCCTGTAGGGCCAGCAAACCACAGCCCCGAAAGAAAGAAACATTTAGATCTAGGGTGGACCAGAGGGAATATAAAATAAAAAATCTGATCACCTGTCAAAGTACTCATGTGACATACGTCATAGAATGTCCTTGCCACCTCCAGTATGTGGGTAGGACCACACGGCCCCTATACGTTAGGATAAGGGAGCATATAAAAAATATTAAGAAGGGCTTCCCTAAGCACAACTTATCACGCCATTTCGATCAGGCACATAATAGGGACCCATCGGGGCTAATCTTTTATGGCATTGATTCTATCAAACCACACTGGAGGGGGGGGTAACAAAACCACCCTTATTTCGCAAAATGAAACAGCCTGGATATACAGGTTGGGGTCCCTGGCTCCTAGGGGCCTCAACCTAGATATAGACCTCAATTGTTTTATTGCCAATCCATAAACTTATTGATGTGTTTCCCACCAGAAACTTGGGATATTTATGTCTTATACCCCTATTAATATATATTTTATACTATATATTTTCTACATATTACCAAACTTTGGGATAATTTGGGGTGACCCTATTTTACTTTTATTTTTGTACTTAGTTTTATATATATATATATATATATATATATATATATATATATATCTCCCTTTATACGGAGGTATATTTATATATAATTTTTCACTTATGGACTATATCAAGGTCAATTCATTTTCTTACTATTCATTCAGATATCACACTCTTTAGTATATAACGGCTGACACATATACCCATTGGCAACATGGGTGGTCCCGGTAAAACACAGAGTGGTCACATACACATTAGGAGCACCGTGTATTACCATATAGACAAGTCACGGCTTGAGGCTAACATTGTCACCTATATACATATATCCATATGCGGTTAGGTATAAGTATGGTACGGATAGTGCTCTCACTTACACTTATGAATAGCACTCAGAGACAAGTTATAACAGGATTCCAATGAGATTCTGATTTAATTTTCTAAGTTCTTATTGTCATGAAATTCCTTAGCCTAAACTAGACATGGATACACATAAATAGCATATACACTTTTGCTCTCTCTTCACCCGATACACATAAGAAAAAATTTTTTTTTTTTTTTTCCATATATGCACTAGCACATTCGGACACCATCCCTTCTTAGAGTGTACACACTCGGTTTATTAGATATGGTCTTACAATATGACTATATATCCTTTCACAGATGAATTGGCACACACGGGCATTTATATCTCTGACCCTAGTGTGCACACACACACACTCTCCCTATCCTTTATATGTAAACACTTAATGGTGTGATGATTACACATACTAATTACTTATAGGTGATCCCCACAGAGAAGTCAAAACACGTTATGTCCACCAGTTATAATTCTTTAGATATATGGGGATATAGCCGTCTTTATGGTTGAACCGCCTTCCATCCTGTATAAGGATGTTACCTGTTTATAATTAGCTACCTCTCTACACAATCTGGGTTTATATTTCTTAGTATATTAGTTTTTCTTAGGAATATGGTTCTCCTGCGGGGCTGTTTAAAAGGATTTTATAAATATATTTTATATAAGATTTTTTGAAAGATTTTATTATTAAATACTGTCAAATGAATTTTAGACAGGGATTGTTTATATATTAATTTGCCGGAGAGTATGCCTTCCTTGACCACTAGGGGCACGCAGTGATTCTCATCACGAATCTATATGTTTTCCTTGGGATAAATAGACCAATATGAAGTTTCCCCCTTTGAAATAGCTGGAACAGGGAGCTTGAAGTCTATCTTAAATTCCCTATTCAGGCAGTCTAACGTCACCTCCACATAGACACTGTGTTTGTAAGATGCCTATTAAAGATTCAGATCCGGCCCCTCCCTTCTCCGCCCCCCCCTTGCAATGAGCAGCGGGGACTGGCTGTCAGCTGAGAGATGGGCGGTACGCAATGAACGCTCTCCACATGATAAAAGTTTACCCTCTATAGCAGCGTAGCACCGTCGCTGAGGACGTCAGAGGACGAAGCGTGCACGACGGACCTACGCTTCCCACATCACTTCCCTGACAGACCTGTGGGTGAATCAGATATTTGTCCAGCTGATCGCCACTTCCCCCACTGGTATCTGTTGTGCTTACAGTGATGGTGGATACCATACAAGACAGTATCTGAGCATCATCCTCCCCTCAGTGGTCAAGGGAGGAATAGCGGAGTACTGTGCTTGGATGTGTTTTTTAAACCATTTTTAAACTATTTTTTATCTTATTTTGGAAATATTTTCGGATTATTATATACACAATTTTATAAAATAAAGACACCTTTGAGACTTTATTACACTATGGAAGCCTCCTTTTCTTTGATATATGAGGATTAAGACCCACCGGGACACAACTGGAGATGTGACAGCAGTGAACAGGAAAGCCCTTGATTAGGACTACAGGCCTGATACCCCTGCAGGGGTTCCTACCTTTGGTGAGTGAGCATTTTGAGGGGGGTCACAGAAGTCACCACCTTACGCTGTACGCACGAAAGTCACCTGGTGAACTACCTGATTGCGGCACGAACTGCATGGGACTGTCACAAAAATATATTTTGATCTCCATAGTATACGGACTATGCACTGAAACATAGAGATATATATGTTATTGATGTATGAGGAAAAATCTGTGTTTTTCTTGCAGGACATAATATATATGTGCTGATATATGGTTTTTTATGCATAGAATATGTTGTCTGGAGTTTTTGATCTAGAGATAGTATACTGACCTATCAGGAATATATGGGCTGTTAGATAGGTGTTTGGTGATAGGTTTTATATATCTCTCAGGAGGCTGTACGTAAGCCTATGCTGATTTACATCTATGTGATTTAGCCAGCTCCTATTAATCCGTGACAACATCACAATTTCCCTACATATAGAAAAACGTGTTCACATACAAGCTCACAAAAAACGTTTTCCATTTAATGTTTCCTGTATATGCTTAGGCATACAGGTTTTTGAGGTAGCGCCGTTGTATCCCTATAATATTATTTAAATAGAAGTGCTTAAGAAGGCCCGTGCCGTAAGAACATGCACATTGCCCTACAATATAAGGACCTGTCTGACTCTGAAGATGTGTAAGAGAATATTGAAAAATCACAGGAAGTGGAAGAAGCACCATCCAGATCAAAGCAGCCAGTCTTTCAGTTACTTTCAAAATGCCATAGAAGACGCAGGCAGAAGATCTCCTCAAACAGGCAGCATAGAGAAGCAGAACAGTCTGACTGATAATCCGGTGCGCACAATCCATTTTGCTGTGGCCTCATCTCTGGCCTCAGTGGCCTGTTCCTTAGAGTCAATTTTGTATTTTGAAGCATGTAAAAGAAGAGAAAATAGTTTGCTAGGGTGCACTGGCTTTGACTGGGCCACCATTGGAGGCTTTCTGTATCTGTGGGGTTGAATTACGGGGAACTTGTAAGTCCTGTATTGTGCAGTGAGGACTGTAATGAACACAATGCTGTGGACAGTGGTCTGAAGAGGCCTGAAAATGCTGCACAGTGCTCTGGACAGTGGTCTGAGGAGGCTTGCAATGCACACAGTGCTCTCGACGGTGGTCTAAGGTCTGTAATGCTGCACTGTGCTCTGGACAGTGGTTTGAGGAGGCCTGTAATGCTGCACAGTGCTCTGGACGGTGGTCTGAGGAGGCCTACACTGCACGCAGTGCTCTTGACATGGGCAGTCTGAGTGGGAGTCAGTGCAGCATTGCAGGTGCACTCAGAGGCTCTACACAGGCGGAGCTCCAGGGAAACCATACGTCACGCAAGTAAACGTCCCTCACTCACATTTTGTTTGTTAGTGAAAACAGAATTGATTTTATTTTTTTCATAGTTTTCATCAGTGGGTGAAAATGTGGGGTACTTTTTGTTTCGTTTTCATCTCTGTAAAACTATCGCTGATAAAAATTTTGCCAAAAATACTTTCATCGACAAATGTAGCACTGGTTGGCAGGATGGGGAATTAAAGGGGCGCTCCAGTCTCTCTCCCCCCCCCCCAAAAAAAAATACTGTACTGCTGACATTTAATATAAGGATCCAGCGATGTCTTCAACCGAGCCAATTCGTCAATTGGCTTTGGGCGCAGGCGTGGGCATCTGCCGCTTTAGGAAATGGCATTTTACAAAAAGCCCTCTTTTCTGTACATTTTTGAACATGTGGAAGCTGTGCAGTGCTAGGTGTATCTACCCAGAGACTAGCACACACAAGTCCACAGTAAACATTGCATGTCAAGCATCTAAGGAAGTAACTTTTCTAAAATGAGGTGGCAGCAAATCTTGAGCCACCTCTGCCAGAATAGCTGCATGCCCCTTGTTTCCTGCCCCAGCAGCTGTATGAGGCAATTCAGATTTTTGCCTATATAGTCAGGAGGCGGCAAGGCAGAAGCGTACTTGTGGTTGATAGCAAAAGAGACAATACCATCTAGAAAGAGAATAGACATAATGGTAGTAAATTCTGCCTTAGTTGGCAGTATGTTGATATTTTATGATTCCAACATGATAGTACAAACTACAGGATGAAGAAAACAGCCAGGAATAAAAGGAATAATATGATGCAACAAACCTCACAACAACAGAGAGCCTTGAGTCAAAACTAGTCAAAACTATTTGAAAACATTAACCTGCCTTTTGCCGCTTTAGGAAAAAAGGTCTTGTATCAATATGTGACCAGTGTTGACTAGGTTGACAAATTTTACAGCATATTTTAAGAACACTTGACTAATAAAAAGCAAGGAATTTAAAATAACCTGCCTCAAGACTTGGGAGCATTTGGCACTTTCAAATCTGGATTATTCTCCAATTAGAACCTGTGTGGTAATCCTTTCCTGGGGAAAAGCCTTATTTGAAACGCTGACCTCAAAAGGTGTTTACACCACAGCTGTTAACATGCCTGACGTGAACCAATGTCACCAGTACTATTACTACAAACGCTGATGCTTTCTTTTAACCACTTAAGGACCGAGCCTCTTTTTGAGATGTGTTGCTTTTTTGCTAGAAAACCTCCAAACATTATAAATTTTTTTTCTAACACCCTTGGGAATAAAATGGCGGTCGTTGCAATACTTTGTCACACCGTATTTGCGCAGCGGTCTTACAAGCGCACTTTTTCTGGAAAAAATATACTTTTTTTAAATTAAAAAATAAGATAACAGTAAAGTTAGCCAAATTTTTTTTATATTGTGAAAGATAATGTTATGTAAATTGATAACCAATGTCACGTTTCAAAATTGCGCCCGCTTTTACTTTTACCCTTAAAAAGCTCCATAGGCGATGTTTAAAAAATTCAAAAGGTTGCATGTTTTAAGTTAAAGGAGGTCTAGGGCTAGAATTATTGCTCTCGCTGTACCTCACATGTGTGGTTTGAACACACTTTTCATGTGCGGGCGCTACTCACGTATGTGTTCGCTTCTGCACGCGAACTTGGCGGGGAATACATATTTTTTTTCTTATTTTACCTTTTTTTTTTTTTTTACAAAAAAAATGAAAATTGTGTCAATTTTAATCCTATTACAAGGAACATAAACAGAAAAAAAGCATGACAGGACCTCTTAAATATGAGATCTGGGGTCAAAAAGACCTCAGATCTCATATTTACACTAAAATGCACTAAAAAAAAAACAAAACGCAACAGGCGTATATTGATTGGTTTGCGCAAAAGTTATCGTGTCTACAAACTACGGGATCGATTTAGGGACTTTTTTTAATTGTTTTTACTAGTGATGGCAGCCATCTGCAATTTTGAGCGGGACTGCGACATTGCAGCAGACAAATCTGACTCCAAATTATACTTTTTGGGGACTAGTGACATTATTACATTGATCAGTGCTATAAACATGCACTGATCAATGTAAAAATGACCCTGGTAGGGAAGGGGTTAACACTAGGGGGCGATCAAGGGGTTAAGTGTGTTCCCTCAGCGTGTTCTAACTGTAGGGGGGGGTGGGCTTACTAAAACATGATAGATCACTGGGAGCAGTAGATCCCCGTCATGACACTAGGCAGAATGGGGAAATTACTTGTTTACATAGGCAATTCCCTATTCTGCTTCTCCTCCCAGCGATCCCGGGCCGCAGGCGGACATAGAGTCCGCGGGACCTGCGCGTGCGTCTGCTATCCTGCTTTTACGGACTGACGTACAGGTACATCAGTTTCGCAGGAGAGCCATTCTGCCGACGTATATCGGTGTGTGCCGGTCGTCAAGTGGTTAATAATTTAAGGCTACTTTTCATATGCGGACGCTACTCACGTATATGTTCACTTCTGCACGCGAGCTCGGCGCGCGTTTAAAATTTTTTTTTCTTATTTTACCTTTAACCACTTGACGACCGCCTCATGCCGATTTACGTCGGCAAGGTGGCACGGACAGGCAAAATCACGTACATGTACGCGGTTTGCCTTCCGCGGGTGGGGGGTCCGATCGGACCCCCCCCGGTGCCCGAGGCGGTCGTCTTTTCTCCCACGGCGATCGGAGATGAGGGGGAGGCCATCCGTTCGTGGCCCCCCCCTCGCGATCGCCGCCGGCCAATGAGAACATTCCTTTGCTGCTGTATGCTAAACAGCAGCAAAGGAAATGATGTCATCTCTCCTCGGCTCGGTAATTTCCGTTCCGGCCCGAGGAGAGAAGACAAGTGAGTGAGTGCACAACACACACACACACAGTAGAACATGCCAGGCACACAAAACACCCCGATCCCCCCCCCCGATCGCCCCCCCGATCCCCCCCAATCACCCCCCCCCCTGTCACAAACTGACACCAGCAGTTTTTTGTTTTTTTTTTTCTGATTACTGTATTGGTGTCAGTTTGTGACAGTTACAGTGTTGGGACAGTTACTGTTACCCCCCTTTAGGTCTAGGATACCCCCCTAACCCCCCCTAATAAAGTTTTAACCCCTTGATCACCCCCTGTCACCAGTGTCACTAAGCGATCATTTTTCTGATCGCTGTATTAGTGTCGCTGGTGACGCTAGTTAGTGAGGTAAATATTTAGGTTCGCCGTCAGCGTTTTATAGCGACAGGGACCCCCATATACTATCTAATAAATGTTTTAACCCCTTGATTGCCCCCTAGTTAACCCTTTCACCACTGATCACCGTATAACTGTTACGGGTGACGCTGGTTAGTTTGTTTATTTTTTATAGTGTCAGGGCACCCGCCGTTTATTACCGAATAAAGGTTTAGCCCCCCGGTCGCCCGGTGGTGATATGCGTCGCCCCAGGCAGCGTCAGATTAGCGCCAGTACCGCTAACACCCACGCACGCAGCATACGCCTCCCTTAGTGGTATAGTATCTGAACGGATCAATATCTGATCTGATCAGATCTATACTAGCGTCCCCAGCAGTTTAGGGTTCCCAAAAACGCAGTGTTAGTGGGATCAGCCCAGATACCTGCTAGCACCTGCGTTTTGTCCCTCCGCCCGGCCCACCCAAGTGCAGTATCGATCGATCACTGTCACTTACAAGGCACTAAACGCATAACTGCAGCGTTCGCAGAGTCAGGCCTGATCCCTGCGATCGCTAACAGTTTTTTTGGTAGCATTTTGGTGAACTAGCAAGCACCGGCCCCAGGCAGCGTCAGGTTAGCGCCAGTACCGCTAACACCCACGCACGCAGCATATGCCTCCTTTAGTGGTATAGTATCTGAACTGATCAATATCTGATCTGATCAGATCTATACTAGCGTCCCCAGCAGTTTAGGGTTCCCAAAAACGGAGTGTTAGCGGGATCAGCCCAGATACCTGCTAGCACCTGCGTTTTGCCCCTCCGCCCGGCCCAGCCCAGCCCACCCAAGTGCAGTATCGATCGATCACTGTCACTTACAAAACACTAAACGTATAACTGCAGCGTTTGCAGAGTCAGGCCTGATCCCTGCGATCGCTAACAGTTTTTTTGGAAGCTTTTTATTGAACTGGCAAGCACCAGCGGCCTAGTACACCCCGGTCGTAGTCAAACCAGCGCTGCAGTAACACTTGGTGACGTGGCGAGTCCCATAAGTGCAGTTCAAGCTGGTGAGGTGGCAAGCACAAGTAGTGTCCCGCTGCCACCAAAAAGACAAACACAGGCCCGTCATGCCCATAGTGCCCTTCCTGCTGCATTCGCCAATCCTAATTGGGAACACACCGCTTCTGCAGCGCCCGTACTTCCCCCATTCACATCCCCAACCAAATGCAGTCGGCTGCATGAGAGGCATTTTTATGTCCTCCCGAGTACCCCTACCCTAAGAACCCCCCCAAAAAGATGTCGTGTCTGCAGCAAGCGCGGATATAGGCGTGACACCCGCTATTATTGTCCCTCCTGTCCTGACAATCCTGGTCTTTGCATTGGTGAATGTTTTGAACGCTACCATGCACTAGTTATTAGCGTAGGGTACAGCATTGCACAGACTAGGCACACTTTCACAGGGTCTCCCAAGATGCCATCGCATTTTGAGAGACCCGAACCTGCAACCGGTTACAGTTATAAAAGTTAGTTACAAAAAAAGTGTAAAAAAAAATATATATATATAAAATAAAAAAAAATAGTTGTCGTTTTATTGTTCTCTCTCTCTATTCTCTCTCTCTATTGTTCTGCTCTTTTTTTACTGTATTCTATTCTGCAATGTTTTATTGTTATTGTTATGTTTTATCATGTTTGTTTTTCAGGTATGTAATTATTTATACTTTACTGTTTACTGTGCTTTATTGTTAACCATTGTTAACCATTTTTTTGTCTTCAGGTACGCCATTCACGACTTTGAATGGTTATACCAGAATGATGCCTGCAGGTTTAGGTATCATCTTGGTATCATTCTTTTCAGCCAGCGGTCGGCTTTCATGTAAAAGCAATCCTAGTGGCTAATTAGCCTCTAGACTGCTTTTACAAGCCGTGGGAGGGAATGCCCCCCCCCCCACACTGTCTTCCGTGTTTTTCTCTGGCTCTCCTGTCTCAACAGGGAACCTGAGAATGCAGCCAGTGATTCAGCCAGCTGACCATAGAGCTGATCAGAGACCAGAGTGGCTCCAAACATCTCTATGGCCTAAGAAACCGGAAGCTACGATCATTTTATGACTTAGATTTCGCCGGATGTAAATAGCGCCATTGGGAAATTGGGGAAGCATTTTATCACACCGATCTTGGTGTCATCAGATGCTTTGAGGGCAGAGGAGAGATCTAGGGTCTAATAGACCCCAATTTTTTCAAAAAAGAGTACCTGTCACTACCTATTGCTATCATAGGGGATATTTGCATTCCCCGAGATAACAATAAAAATGATTAAAAAAAAAAAAAAAAATGAAAGGAACAGTTTAAAAATAAGATAAAAAAGCAAAAAAATAATAAAAGAAAAAAAAAAAAAAAAAAAAAAAAAAAAAAGCACCCCTGTCGCCCCCTGCTCTCGCGCTAAGGCGAACGCAAACGGCGGTCTGTCGTCAAACGTAAACAGCAATTGCACCATGCATGTGAGGTATCGCCGCGAAGGTCAGATCGAGGGCAGTAATTTTTGCAGTAGACCTCCTCTGTAAATCTAAAGTGGTAACCTGTAAAGGCTTTTAAAGGCTTTTAAAAATGCATTTATTTTGTTGCCACTGCACGTTTGTGCGCAATTTTAAAGCATGTCATGTTTGGTATCCATGTACTCGGCCTAAGATCATCTTTTTTATTTCATCAAATATTTGGGCAATATAGTGTGTTTTAGTGCATTAAAATTTAAAAAAGTGTGTTTTTTCCCCAAAAAATGCGTTTGAAAAATCGCTGCGCAAATACTGTGTGAAAAAAAAAATGAAACGCCCACCATTTTAATCTGTAGGGCATTTGCTTTAAAAAAATATATAATGTTTGGGGGTTCAAAGTAATTTTTTTGCAAAAAAAAATAACTTTTTCATGTAAACAATGAGTGTCAGAAAAGGCTTTGTCTTCAAGTGGTTAGAAGAGTTGGTGATGTGTGACATAAGCTTCTAAATGTTGTGCATAAAATGCCAGGACAGTTCAAAACCCCCCCAAATGACCCCATTTTGGAAAGTAGACACCCCAAGCTATTTGCTGAGAGGCATGTCGAGTCCATGGAATATTTTATATTGCGACACAAGTTGCGGGAAAGAGACAAATTTTTTTTTTTTTTTTTGCACAAAGTTGTCACTAAATGATATATTGCTCAAACATGCCATGGGAATATGTGAAATTACACCCCAAAATACATTATGCTGCTTCTCCTGAGTACGGGGATACCACATGTGTGAGACTTTTTGGGAGTCTAGCCGCGTACGGGACCCCGAAAACCAAGCACCGCCTTCAGGCTTTCTAAGGGCGTGAATTTTTTATTTCACTCTTCACTGCCTATCACAGTTTCGGAGGCCATGGAAAGCCCAGGTGGCACAAAACCCCCCCAAATGACCCCATTTTGGAAAGTAGACACCCAAAGCTATTTGCTGAGAGGTATAGTGAGTATTTTGCAGACCTCACTTTTTGTCACAAAGTTTTGAAAATTGAAAAAAGAAAAAAAAAAAAAGTTTTTTCTTGTCTTTCTTCATTTTCAAAAACAAATGAGAGCTGCAAAATACTCACCATGCCTCTCAGCAAATAGCTTGGGGTGTCTACTTTCCAAAATGGGGTAATTTGGGGGGGGGTTTGTGCCACCTGGGCATTCCATGGCCTCTGAAACTGTGATAGGCAGTGAAGAGTGAAAACAAAAATTTACACCCTTAGAAATCCTGAAGGCGGTGCTTGGTTTTCGGGGCCCCGTACGCGGCTAAGCTCCCAAAAAGTCCCACACATGTGGTATCCCCATACTCAGGAGAAGCAGCTGAATGTATTTTGGGGTGCAATTCCACATAGGCCCATGGCCTGTGTGAGCAATATATCATTTAGTGACAACTTTTTGTAAATATTTTTTTTTTTTTTTGTCATTATTCAATCACTTGGGACAAAAAAAATAAATATTCAATGGGTTCAACATGCCTCTCAGCAATTTCCTTGGGGTGTCTACTTTCCAAAATGGGGTCATTTGGGGGGGGTTTGTACTGCCCTGCCATTTTAGCACCTCAAGAAATGACATAGGCAGTCATAAACTAAAAGCTGTGTAAATTACAGAAAATGTACCCTAGTTTGTAGACGCTATAACTTTTGCGCAAACCAATAAATATATGCTTATTGACATTTTTTTTACCAAAGACATGTGGCCGAATACATTTTGGCCTAAATGTATGACTAAAATTTAGTTTATTGGATTTTTTTTATAACAAAAAGTAGAAAATATCATTTTTTTTCAAAATTTTCAGTCTTTTTCCGTTTATAGCGCAAAAAATAAAAACTGCAGAGGTGATCAAATACCATCAAAAGAAAGCTCTATTTGTGGGAAGAAAAGGACGCAAATTTCGTTTAGGTACAGCATTGCATGACCGCGCAATTAGCAGTTAAAGCGACGCAGTGCCAAATTGGAAAAAGACCTCTGGTCCTTAGGCAGCATAATGGTCCGGGGCTCAAGTGGTTAATTTTTAATGTTTACACTGTTCTTTAAAAAAAAAAAATGTGCCACTTTTATTCCCATTAACAAGGAATGTAAACATCCCTTGTAATAGAAAAAAAGCATTACAAAAAAAAAAAAAATGTTGTTTTAAGAGCTATGGGCGGAAGTGACTTTTTGACGTCGCTTCCGCTCTGCAATGGTATGGAGACGGCTGCTCTTCTTTATAGTACCAACTACAGGAGTTTGACACTAGGCAGAAAAAAAATAAAAGACTCGGCACCTCCTATGGGCAGTCCTCTCTGGGCATAAAATCCTCTCTCTCCTATAGGCCTCCAGTCAGTCACAAGAGTGTCAAAGGAGAATTTCCATAGAGGGGTGTGTGTGCTGTGTCCATCCATGAACTCAGAGAAAGGAATTTTACAGTGAGTAACAAAAAAAAAAAAAACAAAAAAAAAAAAAATCACCTTTTCTCTTACATTTATTGACGGCCACAGCTGCTCCTCTTTATCCATGACAAGACAGGGATGTCCCCGAGCAGTGCCACATCGAGGGGTGGGCAAATCAACTAATGGAGAAATAACCCAGGGCAACAAGCCAACACTTTGCAGGCAAAACTAGCATCCAAGGATGTCAACACATGAACTTTATAGAATTTAGTAGACGTGTTGTGCACAGATGACCAGGACGCTGATTGCGAACAGAAACCTGATTTCAGAATGCCCCTGACACACTAACCAACCAGGGGAGGGAGAGAGTCCTGCCCCTTAAAACTCCTATGCCTGCACAATCATCCGCCGAATTCAACCAGAAACAGTGGAAGAAGAGATCATCATGCCTTTCTTTGGACCGCCCATGAGCCCACAGAGAATTGGACCTCTGAAAAGCGGCATCACAGAAAAGTGCATGTAATCACGTGAACGCAATCCATGGAGTGCAAGCCTAGGTGTGCAGCCAAGGACACAGGGAAGGAAGGATAATGTCCTCAGTCAAGTGAAAATCCGACATCACCTTTTGGAAGAAACGAAAGGGAGGGTCATAACACTGCCTTGTCCCTGTGCAAAACCAGATAAAGGACATGGCCACCAACCGCTAGGAAGGCAACTTTCTGCAAGAGCATAAAAATATCCCAGATGCTTTCAAGGGGAGGCTTCTGAAGAGCCGACAGCACTAGATTCAAGGTCCATGCGGCAACAGGGAACACACAGGGGGAACCACTGAATGAAACTGTGAAACAAAGTATGCATAGGCAAGGAATGCAGAAAGAAAGCAGCCAGAGCAAAGACTAGAGCCTTGATCATACTTCTAAGCAAGCTTCTGATACACGCCACAATGCAAGAAGGCCAAAACGTGAGCCACCGGGAAAGCGAGGATGGAGCCCCAGGGCTTCTTTCCAAATGATATAGGCCATCCAGGTGGGCTGAGAAATCTTCCAAAAGGTAGACTGACGAGCCTTTAACAGAGTTGGGATCATGGGAGCAGACAACTCCCCGTCCATCCGAACATGGCTTACAACAGCCACACCGGCAAGCCAACAACAGTAAAACAGGGCGGAACACCGGCCCCTGGGACAGAAGATCCCCTTGACTATGCACCTGCCAGGAAGCATCTGCCACCAACTGCAACCTGTCACTGTGCCACGGACGACAAGGCCAGTCCAGAGCCACTAGGATGACTAGGATCCTTTCAGTATCTATCCTGTGCAACAGACGAGGTATGAAACAGGGGAGCAAAAAGGTGATGGAAGACCTGCGGGTGTAGGGACCACTCGCCCTGATCCAACACCTGGTGGCTGAGATAGTTCGCTTGCCAGTTTCCAACACCTGGCATGTGCATGATGGACAGAGCCGGAACAAACAGCTTCACCCATCGCAGAATGCGAGATGCTTCCAGCACCGCTGCAGCGCTACCTGATAAATGTTATATGCCACCGCAGTCCGAGCCTGATCTGTAGACTCTTCAGGCAATCTGTCCAATGTATCATCGACAACCTGATTGTCAGAAGCTCCAGAACATGGATGGGCAAGTGAGCTTCCTCTGGAATACAGCAATCCTGAGCAGAGTCAGATCCTAGGACTCCTCCCCAGCCCGACAGCCTGGCACTATGACCACAGTCCAGCGAAGGGAGTAGGAGAACGTCTCTTTCTGGAAGGCTGGAGACGCAACCAGCAGAGGGGGGGGGGCCCTCGTTAATCACTCCCGATGCATCCGAATGTCCAGGGCAGCGGGAGACTGTTACATTTGGATAGGAATTTGCTTTTGTAGTGTTCTCCTATGGAACTGAGCATATGGAACTGCCTCAAAAATAGCCACCATTTGACCCAGAAATTGCATCAAAACAATGAAGGAAAGGCCGCCAAGAGCTGCCGTACCGCAGATAAGAGCTTCCAGAGTTTGTCCGGTGGGCGTAACACCTTGGCCCGCTCCAAATAAAGGGGCAGCCCCAAAGACTCCAAACGCTAAGATGGAGTCAACGCAGACATCCTGAGGTGCAGGATCCACTGAAGTCCTGGAGGGAACGCATGATGAACTCCATGTCCAACGGGGATGAGCGAGACTTTGCCCATAAGAGCAAGTCGACCAGGTAACCTATCACAGTGATCCCCCGTTGTCTCAGAAAGACGAGGTCCAGGGCCAAGATCATGGCATACACCTGAGGAGCAGAGGCCAGACTGAAGGGCAGTGCTACAAATGGATAATGTGCATCCCAGATAAAAATTTGAAAAAAACGTAGCGTACGTTGATGTCCCGTAACAGATGGAAAAGTGCAGGTAAACGTCCTTGATGCACTAAAGGAAAAACAATCTCCCTGGTGGTGGAGGGCCACCACCGAACAAAATGAATTTCAGCTTGAACAGGTAGACCCACACAAAGGCATTCAAGGCTTTGAGATCTAAGATCACAGTCCCCAAGAGGAATGGTGGACAGATTGGATAAAAATCCCCGTAACCGCTCCCGCTCGGCCACCGGGACAATTACTCCTCAAAGGAGCAGACCTTGCAGAGCTTCATACAGAGCCCGCAGACAGCCCAGCGAGAGCTGCAGATTGGAGGAAAGGAATTAAATTTTAATTCATAGCCTGAGAAAATGACTTTGGACCAACATTTCAGGAAAGAGTGAAATCCACGTGCCCAGAAAGCCAACTAAGGCAACCCCCTCCCCCCTGGGGGGTGAGGGTAAAACTAAGGAGGAGGAATAATTATCCATGGGCGTAGAGGGCTTCTGTGAAACAAATTAACTTGTAAGTTGTTTTGCAGTTCTGCAAGCAAAACAGAATAAATATCCATGGGGTTTCCCATGTCACCTTTTTGCATCGCACGATGGGAAATCAGCGACAATCCGCAACTGGGTGACCTCCCGAATTTCCTCGGGACCTTTGAGCTACCACAAATCCCTATACCTGAATGGCCACTTCATGCAGCCACTCCTGGACTTCCCGTCGCCACAGGCTGGCAAAAAAGATTCAAGAAAAACAAACGTTCCAGATCGGAAGCTTCTAAATCAACAGCCGGATGAACTGCCATCTCATGCACTTTGACTGACAAATTTTTCCTTCACAGGCACCAGGCCCGTGAAGCCCTCCCTGTTTCCAGTTTTGTTGGGACACTACTAACCTACTTTTTATTTCCCTCAAACAGGTTTTGATCTTAAAAATGAGACTTCCTCTTAAATGAGATTTATCCCATGTTGGATACGGTTATCCCACTCCCAATCCAGGTCCCCCCCACTACAATGTATTGTTATACATAGAGCCGGTAAACGGACCCTGTATATTGTCAGGTTTTTGCTGTATCTTCCTAGGACTTGTCCTTTAAGATACTCTCTTACTGTTAAACGAAATATACGCAGCCTCTCAGGGTCCTGAGCCATAATGTTCACAATAAAAACATTTTTTGTTGTGTGTGCAGGCCCCTCTATGCACTGACCTTCACCCCCCCCCCCCCCTATTTAGGGGTTTTCAGCACCCATACCTGTCTTGGCTGACATGTTGATTACGCTATTAGTTTGGCCGGCGAGGCCTTGGTTTTCTACTTCTCTCTTTTTCCCCCGATGCTATCTACCATCTCTACCTTCTACCTTGACTCCATTACTGCCTATCTCCACCCCAAGCTATTCCTCCCATGGCTACACAAATTTCCTTGAAAGTCTCCTCTCTAAATTGCAGAGGCCTCAACACACCGGAGAGAAGAAGGCAAATACTGTATCATTTCCATAAACTCCGTACCCAAATTATCCTCCTCCAGTAAACCCACTTTAGATCTGATATGATCCCACCTCTGCTCTATAAGCAATACCCAACGTGGTTCCATAGCACAAACCCCTCTGCAAAATCTAAAGGGGTCTCCATCGTCTTTCACGCCTCGTTCTCCCCAGATGTCCTTGACACCTATATTGATCCTCTAGGGAGATGTTTTTCTTAAATTGTCATATATGAATGTGATCTATACCGTACTTAACGTATATTCTCCAAACCAGGACCAACTGCAATGCCTCTCCTAAGTGACATATCCCCCCTGAAACAGTTTAGCACAACCAACATGATCCTCGGAGGTGACCTCAATGCCACCTTGATAGCTCATCTAGACTCAGACTGGTATGTCCTCAATCTCCCCAGCCTCCCTGACCATAATCCAATTAATTCTCTCTGACTAATCACTGCTAGACATGTGGCGAGTTCTAAATCCCACGACCAAAGACTACACATATTTCCCCCCCGCACACTCCTCATACAGTTGACTAGACTACATTTTCATTTCTCAATCCTTGCTACACTATTCCCCCACCACTTCCATAGGCCTCACTCGCTGGTCTGACAATGCCCCTATTCACAAGAGTTTAGGACGCATCCCCACACAGGAAAAGATCTTCTTGGAGGCTGAATGACAACCTATTATCTAACTCAGTCTGCACCCAGGACATCCAGAGACTTCGTAAAAGATCATGCCCATGACAATACAAATCCGCTTACGAAGTGGGAAGCACTTAAGTGTGTTAGGGGTAAACTTATCCAACATGGCTCTAGACTTAAAAGAGCACGCACAGCAGACATATCATGCCTTTTAGCCACTATAGCCTCCTTGGAAGAGTCACAAACGATCCCCTGACCCCACCACAGTTAGAATTGACTAATGCCAGGAGAGACCTCCTACAAATTCTCGCAGAACTCTCCTTGGTGCCAAGAGACAGGGGGCGATTCACCCATTACTCTCAGCCCAATAAGACACTTAGCGAATGTACTACACCCCTGGCACACACGGAAACCCACCCCCTTCATCAATTCCTCATCTAAAAGTAAATTACTCACCAACTCGGCCATAGCCGAAGTCCGACAATACTACTCCGCCCTATATAACCTCACCCCCGGGGCACCACTACCCCTCTCCCAAACATGTAAATCGACACAAGACTTGCTTTCATATATCCAAGAAACCGCACATCCAACCATCCCAGCTTCGGACACGGTGGACTTAGAGTCCGCACTGTTCGGAACTGAATTCCAACTAGCCATAAAAAAGTTTAAAAAAAAAAAACGTCAAAAGCCCTGGTCACGACGGGTTTTCTTCACGCTTCTACAAAACAGTTGCTCTAATACTGGCCCCTCTCCTAGCAAAAGCATTTAACGCCATAGACAAGACCCTCACCCCCTCTGCCACCCTACTTCAAGCCCAAATAGTAATGATCCTGAAACCGGGCAAAGACCCTTCCTTATGCTCCAACTATAGACCTATATCCCTCCTGAATATAGATTTAAAACTATTCACCAAAATCCTAGCAAATCGCCTTTCACCCCTATTTCCTGAGCTAGTTCATAGGGACCAGGTGCTTTTTGTCCCTGGACGCGAAGCCAGGGACAACACCACTAGGACCTTGCACCTCATTGCTTACGCCCAATGCAAACACATACCGACCTGCCTTCTCTTCTGTGATGCGGAGAAGGCCTTTGACAGGGTCAGTTGGTCCTTCCTCCAAACCACCCTCTCTCAGATAGGATTAGGCCCAAACATGCTCTCACACCATGTCCTTTTACTCCAAACCCTCTGCTACAATCTTAGCGAACGGAACCCAGAGAAGCTTACTATTACCAATGGCACTAGATAGGGTTGCCCCCTCTCCCCACTCCTGTTTGCCCTAGTCATTGAACATCTAGCTCAAGCCATCAGAGTTAATCATAATATACCCAGCATACAAACCCCTTCCTCGCAATGAAAACTTTCCCTATATGTGGATGATCTCCTCCTTTATGTGACCCAACCCCACATCAGTATTCCATCCATACTCTGAGATCCACAGGTTTGGCTGTTTCAGCAACTACAAGCTGAACATCCCAAAAACTGAAGCACTGAACCTCTCCTTAACACAACACACCCTCTCCTTCCTTAAGACCAACTTCTCCTTTCAGCGGCAATCAAAATCAATATCATGCCTAGGCACGGCCATCCCAGCGCACATATCAGATATAAATGCCCTAAACTATAACCCATTGCTTACAAAACTCAGACGCCTCACCGAAAGCAGATTGGACCTCCCAGTGTCATGGTTTGGTTGCATGAACAAACTAAAAATGGATATACTTCCCAAGTTATTGTATTTATTACTAGCCCTACCGATTGCACTTCCATCCGCTTTTTTTCCGCACCCTTCGTTCCATGGCCATTTGCTTTGTCTGGCGGGGAAACCACCCAAGACTGAAACACAAGCTTTTATGCTCTCCCACATCCAATGGTGGGGTAGGCCTACCAGATTTTGAGCTCTACCATACATCCGCAGTGGTCTCCCGAGTCCTGGAGTGGTTCCCCCGTCCTCTGATTAAAGCCTCCACCTTGGTGGAACAAGACCTATCCTCAGTTGACCTTCTAGCACTTTTATGGGGCTACGATTGGACTTACAAATCTCTCCCAATGATATCCCCCCTCACCAAAGATGCTCTACTAATCTGGTACCGCAGAAGGGAGAGCTACTCACTATCCACTGAACCGAGCCCACCCACCTATTTGACAATCTGTCCCTACCAGAGGGTAGATCAGCCCTAACCATGGATACTTATAACAGATCCACCTGGCCCACAGCACAACAATTTGTCGATGGCACCCATGGTACCTTCGTGACAAACCACACTGCTACAGCCTCCAAAATAACTTGGCTGACCCGCCTCCACTTGTCCTCCTACTGTTGGAGACTTCACGATTCTCAACGAATTCACAGACCCCTGACTGGCTTTGAACAGCTATGCACATTCTCATAAACGCCCCAACACACTATCAGCGATCTACAGACTGATCCTAGATCATACTCATGGTACTTTACCCAAGTACACTAAGGCCTGGTCAGAGGAGCTCGGGAGAGACATATTAGAGGCGGACTGGGGTAAGGCCTTCCTCTTCACCCATAAGTCATCTATCTTGAGTTACACCCAAGAAAAAAAACTACAAGCTGGTATCCAGGTGGTATTGCGTGCCAACGAACCTCAAGATCATGTTCCCTTCAGTTACCAATATCTGCTGGAGATGTAACTTGGTGAAGGGTATGTACAATCACATCTGTGGGGAATGCGAAGAATTCCAAAAAGCCCAAGAAATTCTTTAAGTATGTAAACAGTAAAAAAGGGAGGACAGACCATATTGGCCCCATAAAGAATGAGGATGGACATCTGGTTACAAAGGATGGGGAGATGGCGAAGGTATTGAATTTATTCTTCTCCTCAGTCTTCACGAGTGAATCGAGGGGGCTTCAGTAACCAAAACTGCAGTGTTTATCCTCATGACACAACACAGGAAGCACCTCCATGGTTAACAGAGGACAGAATTAAAATTAGACTTGAGAAACTTAACATTAATAAATCACCGGGACCAGATGGCTTGCATCCGAGGGTACTTAGGGAACTCAGTCAAGTGATTGCCAGACCATTGTTCCTAATTTTTACTGATAGTCTACTGACTGGAATGGTACCAGCTGATTGGAGAAAAGCCAATGTAGCACTAATATTTAAAAAGGGCCCAAAATACATCCCTGGGAATTACAGACCAGTTAGCCTAACATCAATAGTATGTAAACTCTTGGAGGGGGTGATAAGGGACTATATACAAGATTTTAGTAATGAGAACTTTATCATTAGCAGTAATCAGCATGGATTCATGAAGAACCATTCTTGCCAAACCAATCTACTAACCTTCTATGAGGAGGGGAGTTGCCATCTAGATAAAGGAAGGCCCATAGATTTGGTGTATCTGGATTTTGCAAAATCATTTGACACAGTTCCCCATAAACGTTTACTGTACAAAATAAGGTCCGTTGGCATGGACTATAGGGTGAGTACATGGATTGAAAACTGACTACAAGGGCGAGTTCAGAGGGTGGTGATAAATGGGGAGTACACGGAATGGTCAGGGGTGGGTAGTGGGGTTCCCCAGGGTTCTGTGCTGGGACCAATCCTATTTAATTTGTTCATAAACGACCTGGAGGAGGGGATAAACAGCTCAATCTCTGTATTTGCAAACGATACTAAGCTAAGCAGGGCAATAACTTCTCCGCAGGATGTGAAAACCTTGCAAAAAAGATCTGAACAAATTAATGGGGTGGGCAACTACATGGCAAATGAGGTTCAATGTAGAAAAATGTAAAATAATGCATTTGGGTGGCAAAAATATGAATGCAATTTATACACTGGGGGGAGAACCTCTGGGGGAATCTAGAAAGGAAAAGGACCTGGGGGTCCTAGTAGATGATAGGCTCAGCAATGGCATGCTAGGATTTTTAATGCATTTTATGCAGTGTATGCTGTTTTTATTCAATAAATTGGACTTGGTTTCTCTGCACTATTGGAGTTCCTTTTCTTTTGATATGGTTCACCTTCGCTGGATTGATTGCTGTATGAGGTATTCCTGGGACTACATCCTCTGAAATGTTCCTTGTTGTGGCTGACTGGCTGTCCAGGAAGGAGGTTAGTGGGACATCAGCAGAATCCCCTGCAGGAGATCCCTAGTGATCCATACATCTACACATCTCTACTAAGCCTGTTTTGACCCCCCTGAATAAGGTTGGTCGCAGGCTTTCCGGTAAGCCTCCATTACTCTATCACCGGGAGGTGGGCAGCACTAGTGGTGGAACATTGACCCAGGATTCTGCGTTGAATATTTAAACTTTTGGACTTTTATTTTACTTTCACTTTATGAATATTTATCACATTTATGAATCTCTGTTTTTATAAGCACGTAATAATTTTATTAATTAATCGATGGTATTCTATTGGTAGTTAATCACTGTTTTTGATTGTGAATTGTGTTGTATCAATAAATGAGCAATCTAATATATGTCCAGCGCTGCACTGTCCATTATATATTCAGCAATGGAATGCAATGCCAAGCTGCTGCTAACAAAGCAAACAGAATATTGGCATGCATTAAAAAGGGGATCAACTCCAGAGATAAAATGATAATTCTCCCACTCTACAAGACTCTGGTCCGGCCGCACCTAGAGTATGCTGTCCAGTTCTGGGCACCAGTCCTCAGGAAGGATGTACTGGAAATGGAGAGAGTACAAAGAAGGGCAACAAAGCTAATAAAGGGTCTGGAGGATCTTTGTTATGAGGAAAGGTTGCGAGCACTGAACTTATTCTCTTTGGAGAAGAGATGCTTGAGAGGGGATATAATTTCAATATACAAATACCGTACTGGTGACCCCACAATAGAAATAAAACTTTTTCGCAGAAGAGAGTTTAACAAGACCCATGGCCACTCATTAAAATTAGAAGAAAAGAGGTTAACCTTAAACTACGTAGAGGGCTCTTTACTGTAAAAGCGGCAAGGATGTGGAATTCCCTTCCACAGGCGGTGGTCTCAGCAGGGAGCATCGATAGCTTCAAGAAACTATTAGATAAGCACCTGAATGACCGCAACATACAGGGATATACAATGTAATACTGACACATAATCACACATAGGTTGGACTTGATGGACTTGTGTCTTTTTTCAACCTCACCTACTATGAGATCGGCCCATTTTGGGCGCAGAGCTTTAAAATTTACACTGAAATATAATGACAAACCGCTCATACCCTCCCCATCCATTGCCCTCCTTTCCATACTCCCTGGTACAATTAAATCCCAAAAGCACAAGCTTCTAAAAAATTTTCTCAGTGTAGGCTGGCAGCTAAATCCCAGACACTGGAAAACTACCCCCCCATCCCTTATAGAATGAGTGGGTGAGATAAATGACATTATGCTTATGGAGGAGATGCAAGCCAAATCTCTAGATAAATACGAGAAATTTTACTTTATCTGGAGTATCTGGAGGCATTACTCTACATCAGAGAAATTGAAGCATAGACTCTCAATGAGTTCCTCCTGAGAGACTAACCACAAAATTACACCCTCGCACCCCAGACTAGCAACCCCCCCCCCCCCCCGAACGAGGCTCGCTGTCTCTCCATCTCCCTGCCCCCCTCACCTTTCTACCTGCACACCCCTCTCTCTTTTTCTGACTTCCCCCCTCTCTTTTTCCCTTCTCTCATCTATACCTGTATTCGGTGGTATATAGCCATACTATGAAATCACCAGTATTCTAGCGCCTCCATGTGAGCACAGATATCATCCAATACTAGCCTCCTATCCTCAGGGAACTAAAAGCACATCAATACCATTGTACTGATAATACCCTATGTTCAGTTTAGATACATAGATTTCCTCGGCTACTGTTCGCAGTGTGTTCCCATAGGAATTACATTTGAACGAATGTTAGTACAACGTTTGGAACTTTACGTCAATGACTCATTCCCAGATTACCCATATAAACAACGTAGAATGCACTGTATTTTCTGTACAACCCGAATTTATCAGACCAGAATGCCTTTTGCTGGGCACCTGGTCTTGTTCTTGTTTATTCTGTTTAAACTTGTGTTGAAAAACAAAAAACTTATTGAACCTAATATATGGATCCTTTATGGAAAATCACATTCCACTCTCCTCTCTCTATAGCATAATCCCAGGGATAAATATCTGCTATGCTGTATTGGATTTCCTCCTCTCCTCCATTCACAGGCCATACAAGACAAATAAGAACTCCATAGTGTAGTAATTTCACAGATGAAATGGTTTAATTAAAACATAACACCTTACATCCAGGTTAAAAGCAAGCAGTAAATCGATAAAATCCCTACTTCCTGGTCTCTGCCGTGACCGAGAGTGATGTTCTCCTATGAAGTTAGGTCACTGGTCACGTGATTTTTTTCAAGGATAGGAGACAGGTGACAGGGGTCGGGCTTATAAAGCCCATAGGTTACTATGGAGACTTATAAATATTATCCTAGAAAACACACATCCTCACAGCCACTGGTGAACAGGCCAAATTTATTGGGAAAAGATTTGTAGCGTAAGGACAATATCCTTAGCTGACGTGGCCTCGGATAACCCACGGATGTGGATGTTGGAGCGTCGGCCACGATTGTCGTAGTCATCTAGCTGACACACCAGGGCCTCAATCCTCTGATCCTGTGTAGAGCACTGGTCTCTGAGCTGGGATATAGTGGGCAGTGAATCCTCAAATCCCTGCTCCAGGGTTTCAAGCCTATTGACAAGATGGATAATGTCTGCCTGCAGCTGCTCAATGTTCTGTTTTAGGGCCTTCTCCACTCTGCAAGCAAATCTCTCCAGATCTTCCTTAGTGGGGAGGGACCGTATGTGTTTTTTCAGGTCCTGATCCCCATGCAGCTCCAAGATGTCTGAGCCCTGGTCTAGGGAGGTGGAGGAGCCCGGGGACACTGGGGGGACCTGTATTGATTACCAGCCTCAGCAACGCGATGGGGGAGACCGCAGGCTGTTGTGTTGGCCAAGCTACGGACCCTGTGTCACTACCCCCGCTCCGGCCGGGCGTCATCTTGTATGTCCCGCCATGCGGCTGCCCTCTGTTGCCAAAAAAGGTGTTTATGGAGCCCCAGTTGGACTTTGTAGTGCCCCGCAGTTGGGAGTGTGCTCTGCGGCGCTGGGACATCTCGGTAAGTGCCCGGTAGCAGCAATGAACTCCCCGGGATAGGTTAATTCAGCGGTGGTCTTAGGAGGAGCTTAGGAGCCATGCTTCCGCACAGTCATGTCCAAGCCACTGTCACAGTTGTTTTAAGGTCCGTCTGCAGCGTGGCTTCTGGGAGGCCACAAATTCTGATGTTGCGCCTTTGACTGCGATTTTCCAAATCATCAGATTTAGTAGAAGTAGTTGGGCAACTTGGTCTGACACTTCCCCCTGCGCCACTTGCAAACTGGAAACAGATTGGAGGGTGAAAGTATCAGTTTCCAGTGAGGAGACTCGAGCAGTTACCTCAGCTACATCTTAAGTCCTGTTAACTCTCCTTGGAATGCAGCCTCCATATGGGAGGCCAGTAAGTCAAAGTCCTCTTTGGTTTGAAGTTTCTAATGACTCAAAAATAAAAACCCGATGTAGCTCAACCAACCTTATAGTAAAGACTGTCTATGACTTCACTCACCATGCAGTTGTAATCACGAAAATATGTTTATTGATATCAAAAACTGGAAAAAAGAGTAATACAAAAATATCAAACAAAGCAAACATGCTATAAAAACACGGAATCCACCTCTGGATGGCAAAAAATTACCATAAAAAAAAAAAAAAAAACCAGAAGAAAGGGATAGGATACATCATGGTTTCATCCCCAGGCTGTTATGGCCTTGTAGGGAAAGATGTGTATGACCTTATACGAAACCTAGATTGGGCTAATGGGTAAATGAAAGGATTCCAAAATATGGTTAATTCCACAGGAAGATCTGTATCTGACAAGATTGAAGGAATAAACTCTCAATCCATGGTGAATGGTGAAATGAGATAATGGTGGTGTAGCTGAGGAAATACTTGATAACAGTGGTCCAGAGGAGGTATGATAACCCAGGTTGCTGTGAATACCTGGATATGGTGAATATAGTCACTTGATCAGTTGCATGTTAAAGTCAATCCTCCATAACCTCACTCTCACTGTACAAAAGGTCCTCTATGTAAGCAACTCAAGCTACCATTCCCAACCCATCACGGAGAGTTTTGTAATCCAGTTGAAACAACAACACATTGAAGTGAGGCATACCCATATCCAAAGTGAAGTGCAGTTGTCCTGTCCCACTGATGTTGCAAACCTTATGGATATGTGGCGAATTACAAATGGTCGACATCCAGAGGTGGGCCCGAATAGCCTGACCGGTTACGCCGATCTGTCAGTCCCACCACCATATGGAGTATCCAGGCATTAAATTGCTGACAGCACGCGTTCCCGTGTGCATCACACCCGCATCACATCACGTTCACGCCCATCCTCGTTTGGTGTGCACAGCGCTATCACCGCGTATCATACTGGGCAAGGTCTTCCCCTATCCTCACGGGGGCGTGGGTAACGTGGAGCATTGCGTTGCAAACATACTTTGTTAAACATAATACATTTCTTAAATTGTAGCCTCCTGTCCTTGGCTGACATTCACCAAGGACAGGATAGAATTGAAACAGCACGGGGGGCGTGGCCTAGCGATGGCGGAGTGAGGACGTGTTTCCAAAGAGCTCCTGACTATCCCCTCTCCCACTTACGAACCTAACGGCTTACATAACCTATGAAGGAGGAATGCTAACCCCCAAAAGGTACAGAACAAGATCTGCTACAAACGGAGGCCAGATAGCTACCCCACGGAGCAGTATTCGGAGATACTTCCGCGGACAGCAGAGGAGATCACCAGGCGCCATAGTTACAGCGCCACATGGACACCATATGGCAGACTCGGACGTGCTAGCCTCACCTCTGTCTCCGACTTCGTCTGTGTCTTCAGATTGTCTATCAGACACACCAGCAATCCTTGGCTCTATTATGGCAGGCACATCACAGAGACATTCTGGAATTCCGGAGGAGTTGCGGGCTATCCTATGTGCTCTTCCTACCAAGGCAGACATTGAGGCCTTGCCCACCAGATCGGATATCGAGGCCCTCATATCCCGGGTGGAGGAGGCACACTCCCGCGATGTGCAAGAAATCAAAGCGGAGCTCCAGACAATTACAGAGAGGGTGGATTCGGGGGAAACCTCTCTGTCTGCTCTTACACAACGGGTTGCGGCCTTAGAACACTCCCAAGAATCACAAGCGGCTACGGCAGTGGAGTTTCAACTACGCTTGGAAGACATGGAAGATCGTAGCCGCCGCAACAATCTGCGGCTGCGGGGCCTTCCCGAGGCTACAGGAGCGGAGGACCTAGAAGCATCTGTAATCGCCATTTTCCAACAGGTCCTGGGAGCCCCTCCGGCTTCACTGGAATTAGACCGTGTCCACAGGTCATTGGGGCCCAGATCAACAGATCCGGACAGACCGAGGGATGTGATCTGCAGGATTCACCACTACACACAGAAAGAACTTATCCTACGCAGGGCCTGGGACCGAGGTGCGGTAGAATTTGATGGAGCGACGATCAAGATCCTGCCAGACCTCTCGAGAGCGACTCTACAGAGAAGGGCATAGCTGAGACCAATCTTAGATATGGCTCGTCGGCAGGGATGCACGTATCGCTTGAGATACCCCTTAGTGGTAAATTTCCGAAAAGGATCCAGCACCTTCAGTCTACGCTCTCCCCAAGATCTGCCGGACTTCTTTACCTTCCTAGAAGCGGAACAGATTCCAGTTCCTAACTGGCTGGCTCTATTCCCTCGAAGAATGGATCGCCCAAGTTCCTCCTCCCAACGGAACTTTCAACACCCGCGCCAACAGCGATCCAGGAGATGGAACCGGGCGACCTCGGCCGAGGGTACACGTGAGTTGTAATGTAGCTTCCCTGATACCAATGTTGCCCTGACCTGATCCTCATCCACCACCACCTGGTTGTTTGGCTAAATTGAGCCCTTGATCTCGGCATACCCACTAGACCCCCACGTGAATGACAGCAGACTTACTCACCCCACAAATCTACAGTCAAACACCCCACTTACTATGAGTAAACGGTCCCAGAGACTTGTCAGGTGGAGTATGTTCGGGACATGATTAGCTCCCTGATTCCTAGAGTGACTATCTGGGCTCAGATTCAGAGTCATAACGTCAGTGAGGGTCATGGACTGGATTATATCTGCAGATCCTAGATATTACCAGAAGGAGATAATGACCTGTGAACTCCCCACGTCTATATGATCACGGTGAACAGTTTCATTTGCAGCCCGTAAGAAATCCCTATCACTAGCAGGCTGTACACTATATTTCCTGAGTTAGAAGCATTCTTTAGTACTCTTAAAATGTCATTACATTTGATATATGCATGCCTTTGCAAAAGAAGTTAATAGGGAGGGGTCTATGACACCGGAATCTTAATGACTCATGTCGGGAATGTTAAGTGACTGCCTGATGGCGGCACAACACACAGTTCTGCATTCTGTTTGTGACAGGTTGTTTTAGGGTTCTATCCTGTCTTATAATTTTACCTAACAATGTTTTCTAGTCGTTTCCATACCAATACTGTCATACCTATTTCAACTGAGTTGGGAGAGGGAGGTCGATGGGTTCCAATCTGACTATCGCTTCCTACTCCTCCACTTAGGGTTACGCTCGTTTACCAGCAGTTAACTGGTGAGCGTATTAGCACTAGTGTGCTACCTCTTTAGATCGACATTACTGCACCTGAAGAGTGCAAACTTAATATCTCTTTTTTCTATCTCTCACTTACTTGATTTACTTCTACTCCTTCTCTCTTTTTCTTCCTTCTTCCACCCCGCCCCCCCTCCCCCCCTAAACCCGACCCCACACATCTTTCCACTTCTGACTTACAACCCTCAGCGGGGGGACATGGAGATGGTGAATGTGTTTTCACTAAATGTGAAGGGCCTTAATGTGCCTGAGAAAAGGAGGATGTTGATTAATGATCTTCGCCGACATAAAGCTAATATGGCGTTCCTACAGGAAACTCACTTTAAAAGTGACAACCTTCCGATCCTGAAAAACAAATTATATCCGCGGGCCTACCACTCCACTTTTGCAGATGCTAAATCACGAGGAGTCTCCATCCTCATCTCCCGCTCGGTCCCATGGACATGCGCGTAAGCAAAAATTGATCCAGAGGGACGCTATCTGTTCCTCAGAGGAGATATTGGTGGGATAGAATTAACACTGGCCAATTTGTATGCACCTAACAGTCAACAAGACTATTTCATAAACAAAACAATAGATGCTTTGATGGAGTTCCGGAGGGGTCAGCTGATCCTAGGTGGGGACTTCAACGTTCCGTTGATCCCCACAGAGGATACCTCTTCAGGTCATTCATCAATCACACCAGCTACCCGGAAGCGCATTGCACGCTCTCTACATAAAGCCCAAATGATTGATGTTTGGAGACTTCTTCACCCAACTGAGAGAGACTACACTTTTTACTCCTCTCCACATAAAATATACTCCCGAATAGACTACTTCCTAATCCCTCATGCCCAACTACACGCTGTCCGCAGTTCCTCGATTGAATCAATTACATGGTCAGACCATGCTCCAATAATGCTGACATATGCCCTGACTGACAACTTTACCTCCAAAAATCGGACGTGGAGACTTAATGAAAGTCTTCTTCAGGACGAAGAAATCTGTAAGGATGTAATTAGGGAATTAGACTTTTACTTTAAGACAAACATTACCCCAAACAGTGACCCCGGAATAGTTTGGGAGGCACACAAGGCGGTAATCCGTGGCGTCCTAATCAAACACGGGGCAAGGGTTAAAAGACAACGCACGATACAAATGAAATCTCTTCTGGATGAGTTACACGTAGTTGAAGCTAGACACAAACACTCCCAAACGCCTTCTAATGAGGCGGAAATCCTACTCCTACGTAATAAAATTACGGACCTCATGTTATTCCGGGCCAAAGCGGCGATCCAGATCTGCCGACGCAAGAATTATGAATCAGGGAACAAGTGCGGTAAACTCCTAGCTAACTCCCTAAAAGAACAGGTACTAGCGAACTACATTCCCCACGTCATGACACCCTCAGGCCACAAAGTTACATTACCCCGAAATATCGCTAAGGAATTTAGAGATTTCTACGCATCACTGTACAATTTACAACGGCCTCCTTCTCCACAAGACCAAATTGATGAATACCTTCACAGATCAGGTCTACCCACACTTCCTATTGAAACTAGGGAGTCCCTAGAGGAACCGATAACCATAGAAGAACTACAAGTAGCAGTAGGTGTGAGTAAATCAGGAAAAGCCCCGGGACCTGATGGGTTAACGGCGCAATATTACAAAATCCTGCTCCAATCCCTAGGAGAACCAATGATTAACTTCTTTAACTCATTAGGCTCAGGCACGACCATCCTAAGAGACACTCTAGCTGCTCATATAGCAGTGATACTTAAGGAGGGGAAAGATCCCTCGGCCTGTGGAAGTTATAGGCCGATTTCTCTCCTCAACGTAGATCTGAAAATTTTCACTAAAATACTGGCCAACAGGATCCAAAAACACCTCCCGGACTTGATCCATTTGGATCAAGTTGGATTCGTCCCAACCAGGGAAGCAAGGGACAACACGATCAAAGTGTTGAACCTTATCCACATAGTTAATCAAAATAAGACCCCATGTGTTCTTTTGAGCGTAGACGCAGAGAAGGCCTTTGACGTGGTGAACTGGCACTACATGACCTCCGTTTTGGGCTACATGGGCTTGGGCAACACGATGCTCAACTGGATAAACTCGCTCTATTCAGACCCTACGGCCCAGGTTCGAGCTAATGGGATTCTATCCGGCTCGTTTACGATCAAAAACGGAACCCGTCAGGGGTGCCCGTTATCCCCACTTCTTTTCGCCCTGTCATTGGAGCCCTTCCTGTGCACTATAAGAGCTAATCAAGACATAAACGGGGTTGAGATAGGAAATTCCCAACAGAAGGTAGCCGCTTACGCGGATGACATGTTGTTCTCACTTACTAACCCGATGATATCCCTCCCAAACCTTCTGCAGGAATTTAGGGAATATGGTAATATATCTAACCTGAAAATTAACCTTACCAAGTCCGAAGCTATGGGCATAGGACTACATTCCCGACTACTCACATCCCTTAGAGAAAGCTTTAATTTCAAATGGACAACTAAGGCTCTGAAATATTTAGGTACTCACATCCCCTCCAAAATATCTCAGGTATTTGCGTTAAATTTCCCCCCGCTATTAAATACGATCCGGTCCTTATTGACCAAATGGCAGACAGGTCTACACTCATGGTTCGGTAGATGCAATATTCTTAAGATGAGCATACTCCCAAAATTTTTATATCTGCTACAGGCTCTACCGATCCAGATCCCCTCATCATATTTTGCCCAGACTAATAAATTATTTTTTGACTTCATCTGGGCCAATAAAAAGCCCAGACTCTCCAGAAAGCTCCTTACCTTACCTAAACTTTATGGTGGTCTGGCAGTACCAGACCTCCGTAAGTATTATTACGCAACTCATCTGGTCAGACTTATAGACTGGAACCGTCATCATTCTATTAAACTTTGGACCAGATTGGAACAATTGGTGCTATGACCTTCTTCCAAATTGCATGAAAAGACATCCCCTTATAGGTGTGACCACGCGCATATGCTCGACCCTGTTCATACAGTTCCACCTTACATCATCATTATCCCCGATCCGTCCGATCTTAGGTACGCCAGAGTTCACTCCAGGATACACAGATCCATTATTTATATCCCTAAAGAGCTCAAATCATTTCCAAGCCTCTCACTTTTTCTTGAACGGAAAGTGGCCTACTATAACGGAACTTAGGAACCCAGCCGGCCCGTTTCAGTTAGACTTTTTGAGAGCTCTCCAACTAGATCATTTTCTCAAAACACTACCACCCCCCAATAGCTTTAGCCAGCCTCTGACGACATACGAAATATATTGTACGGAAGAGGATCCCATGCCACATGCCTTATCTGCCACATACCAATTGTTAATTACGCCCCCAGACAACTTCAGCTTGCAAAGCTTAGAATCCTGGGAACAGGACTTACAATGTAAATTTACGTCACGCCAAAAGCAGAATATAATTCATTTCACATACAGATCCTCGATCTGCACGAAAATGCAGGAGACTAATTACAAACTGATCACTAGGTGGTACAACACTCCTGTAAAATTACATAAGATGTTCCCTTCCACATCGGATAGATGCTGGAGATGCCATAATGATCGTGGCACCATCCTCCACATCTTTTGGACATGCCCATTGTTAGAGCGGTTCTGGAAAACCATCCAAAACATTATGCAGAAGTTCACCGAACGAACAATGTCAAACGATCCCGCCCTATTTCTGCTCCATGCCACCACTTTGGCTAGTAAAGTGTACAAAAAGTCACTGATCCGGCATTTACTGGATGCTGCCAAAGCGTGTATTACCTTGTTTTGGAAATCTACACAGCCCCCTTCAGTTGGTGTGTGGATCAGAAAGGTAGAAGACATTAAGAGAATGGAAGATCTGATTCTGACCGCTAGAAATCAAAGCGAATTGTTTACCAGGACTTGGTCCAGTTGGAACATGTTTATCTTTTCAGATGAAGGGCAGATGCTGCTAGATGGGAACTCATCTGTTCAGTAGAGGCCACCTATGATATGCTTTGGTTTGTGTACAACGCGTAGCGTTAGTTTATCCCGAACCTGCCAGGCGATGCACGCAGTAGCCGTCTCCCTGTCCCCTCCTTCCCCTCCCTTTATCCCTATCCCCCCCTTTATCCCTATCCCCCCTGTCCCCCCCCCCCCCCCTTTTTTTTTTTTTTTTTTTTTTTGATCCCCAATGCTATTCCTCCTTCCTTTATTTTCTATCTCCTATCTCTTTGTTTCTATTTAGGTTATTTTCTTTCTATAGTTTTAACAGGAATAAGTAAACGAAAATGGAAACGGAGAGGCTCGGTTCCACCCACATATTTTATCTTAGTCATACATATAAGGCTTATTAGTGTTACACGATGGTTTACTTACAAAGAAATATTTCTTGCTGTATCTATATAAGATGATTTTGTACCACTGGAGGCTGCGCCCTCACAAAGGAATGTCTGTACATGCCTTATGTTACCATGTTGGACCTACGTCCTCTCTTGTTCTTTAATAAACTTATAATTTGAAAAAAAGAATTGAAACAGCACACGTTAACTCCACATAAATCCATAGGTCTACAGGCAAAAATATGGTGATGGGAACCACTACTTATATTTGATATCATGATAATTTGGTAAGTATACTGTAATAATACTGTGCATGGTGAGTGGAGTCACAGGGAAACTAAGAAATAAAAAAAATAAATAAAAAATGTATTTTTTTTTTTTTTTAAATGACAAATTATTGCCTACAGGATATTAGCTTATCATAAATATCCCATATAGTTATTTGAGAAATGGGACAAAGCTCGGACTATCATTTAAGGAGGGTATGGAGGATTGCCTAACATGCAACCTGGGTTATCATACCTCCTCTAGACCACTGTTATCAAGTATTTCCTCAGCTACTCCACCATTATCTAATTTCACCATTCCGGTTTTCAGCTATGGATTGAGAGCTTATTCCTTCAATCTTGTCAGATACAGATCTTCCTGTGGAATTAACCCTATTTTGGAATCCTCTCATTTACCCATTAGCCGAACCTAGGTTTCATATAAGGTCACGTACACCTTTCCCTACAAGGTCACCGCTGCCTGGGGAAGAAACCATGATGTATCCTATCCCTTTCTTATGGTCATGGTTGCAATCCAGAGGCAGACTCCGTGTTTTTATAGCAGGTTTGCTTTGTTCGATTGATGTTTTTATATTACGTTTTTTTCCAATTACTTTGATATCAACAAACATATTTTTGTGATTACAAGGGCATGGTAAGTGAAGTCATAGACAGTCTTTACTATTGGGTTGGTTGAGCTACAACAGGTTTTTTTTTTTAGTCATTAGTCTTATGTACACCGTGAGCTCCCATTCCGTTCCTCCTCCCCCCCATATATCTTTGATGGTTTATTATCCACTTATATTAATTTATGTTGCAACACTGCAGTAGGCTGCAACTTGAGGGTTCTGAAACCTAATGCCGCGTACTCACGAGCAGACTTTCCGGAAGACTTGGTCTGGTGGACCGGACTCCGGCGGACAATTCGATCGTGTGTGGGCTCCAGCGGACTTTTTTTTCTTAAAAGTCCAACAGACCCAGAAATAAAACATGTTTCAAATCTTTCCAATGGACTCGAGTCCGGTCGAAAAATCCGCTTGTCTGTATGTTAGTCCGATGGTCTAAAACCAATGCTAGGGCAGCTATTGGCTACTGGCTATCAACTTCCTTATTTTAGTCTGGTCGTACGTCATCATGTATGAATCCGTCGGACTTTGGTGTGATCGTGTATAGGCAAGTCCGTTCGTTGGGAAAGTTCATTGGAAGTCCGCAGAAAGTCCGTCGGATCAGTCCGGTCGAAAAGTCCGCTTGTGTGTACGCGGCATTAGTGTATTATTTGAACTTCGAGGATTAAGTCCTTTCACTTAAGACTCTCGGTGCATTGGTTGCCACTTTGAGTCTATTGTTTGAGGAGGCACTCTCCATTACGTGGTATTGGAGATTCTAATAGTTTTTAGGCAATTTTCCATTGTTCTACCTTTTTTTTTGTACTATTATTGTTGCTTTAGCAGTAATAGATCCCCAATTTCTGGAAGAGATGTTCTATAAACTTAAAGTGTAGAGTGAAAGGGGGTGGGGGGGGCAAAGATGGCTCACAAGAGAGGGAGCAGAACAGGCTGTTATGTAAACTAAAAGATCTCAGAGAAAATCCAGGATATGGTGGGAAATATACTTTTTGGTAAATACAGTCAAGAGTATTTATCCGAAGGGATGAGAATCCAGATATTTCCCAAAATTAGAGAGGTCAGTAATGACTTCAGCATAAAAATGGGAGAATAATTTACAACAATGCACAAGGAACATGATAGTCCCATTAGTGGACTTTTATGAGCAACAGCTACTCCAAATCAAGAAGGAAATACAGAAAACTTTGGATTCTCACTCCTTTCAGACAAAGACCTACATGTATGCAGAAGGACATATGTCTCTCTATTGAAAAAACAAACAAGGAAATAGTAAATAGTAAAAGTTTGAAATTGACGAGAGATAGGTTTGCCTAGACCAGTGTTTCTCAACTCCAGTCCTCAAGGCGCACCAACAGGTCATGTTTTCAGGATTTCCCTCAGATGGAACAGCTGTGGTAATTACTAAGGCAGTGAAACTGATCAAATCACCTGTGCAAAATAATGGTAAGCCTGAAAACATGACCTGTTGGGGTGCCTTGAGGACTGGAGTTGAGAAACACTGGCCTAGACCACCAATAAGGCTTATAGGTGGAATCTCTCCTACCACCATGTACGTACGGGAAGAGGAAGGGGCAGGGGCCAGAGTAGACCTAAAAAGATGTCAATTCACAAAACAGGAAGATCAAAGCATTGGAGGATCTGGACAATACCTATACATTACAGTCTGAAGACTGTGTGGATATAGAGGAGGCCCATAGGCAGATATACACATCCCCAAAAAACGAGGGGAGGACCTGCAGGTGCCGTAGCGGGAGCTGCAGACAGGGACTCCCTCAATCTGTGATGGTAGATGTACACAATCCCGACCCCTACCCCACCCCATCTGCCCACACACATTCACTCAGCACCCCAATAATGAAGAGGTTTGGGATGGACAGGTTTGACACCAGGAGGGACAAGACACATTAAAAGTCTTAAATCTGTCAACATATGAACTAACAGAGACACAGACCACACTTCTAGCTAAGGGTTTAACCTTCTGCCCTACCATGAAATGCCACCTATTTGATATAGTGAAGGATATTTACCTTTTTGCTAGAAAACTGATTTTTCAGGACTTGGGAGACCAATACTCCCCTAAGGGGCCCTTGGGCGACTGGTCGAGTTTAACTAGATGTGAATATTGTACCCTCAGAGATTTGATGGACCTTTGGGAGGAGGGACATGTGGATCAGCATTATTGATGTTGAATCTAGCCCTGGAAATGTGTGCTGACCTTGATGGAGCAAAAGCAGGCTCTGTGAAGGTCACTACATTAAAAGATGTGGGTCTATACAATAGATCAAGGATCTGTCCCCCCTTGTCTGCAGTCTCTGGGGTGGCCTGCTTTGTGAGAGCGGTCATCAATGGTGTTAGGAAACTCAGGTGGAAGCAGTTCCCACAGGATAATATGACACGCGATGAGAGGTCCGCATTACAATTGTTACGTTCCAATACAGACCTGATTATTAAGGCTGCGGACGGGGGGGGGGGGGGGATATTGTCTTGATGGACCAGGCAAGATATCTAAAGATGTGCCACCGCATACTTGGCAATAGACAATGGTATACCCCCATCCCCAGTATTAACCTTGAGAGAGATCAAAAGAGATTATATGCCATCTTGGATTGTACACTGGCAAGAAAGTTATTTGATAAGGAGACAGTGGGGTATTTTAAAGTGGACTTCTCTAAGGTGTCAGTTTTATGCATTACCGAAGGTCCACAAGTCATTGGACGATCCCCCCTGGTCACCTTATCTCTGGAGGGGGGCGGGATCACTCACCGAGAGGATCAGTGAATATTTGGATAAAATCTTGCAACCCTTCCTAGGGAATCAGTTTTCTTACGTGAAGGACACATCCCATCTGCTCACTTTGCTGCATGGTATGAAGAGGCCCTATACGCCTCTATACCTCATAATGGTCTACAAACTGCCAAAAAGATTTTGGATAGTAGACCATTGGACAGAAGAGACCACAACCTATTGGTTGTGGAATTGTCAGAATTATTGTTAAAAAACAAGTTTTAATTTGATGGAAAACACTACTGTCAGGCCCAGGGCATGGCTATGGGCACCAAGGGTCCCCCGGCCTATGCCAACAGCTATGTGGGAGATTGGGAGAATTGGCTCTTCGGTGGAGGGGGGGGCATCGGTGTGCCTGTCCAGGATTCTATCCTGGTACAGGTACATCAACGTCCTCATGTTGTGGTCACGCAGTGAGGAAGAGTTGAGGGGCTTTATGGGCACCCTGGGCATTAATCCCTACAATCTGAGCTTTACCTATGAATTTCACAGGAATAGGGTAACCTTCCTAGATTTGACTATTTTTGTGGGGTATTTTAAAGTGGACTAAAGTGTCAGTTTTATGCATTACCGAAGGTCCACAAGTCATTGGACGATCCCCCCTGGTCACCTTATCTCTGGAGGGGGGCGGGATCACTTACCGAGAGGATCAGTGAATATTTGGATAAAATCTTGCAACCCTTCCTAGGGAATCAGTTTTCTTACGTGAAGGACACATCCCATCTGCTCACTTTGCTGCATGGTACGACATTACCAGAGAGCACTCTCCTGGTGACATTGGACATAGAGTGCATCGGTGTGCCTGTCCAGGATTCTATCCTGGTACAGGTACATCAACGTCCTCATGTACCTGTCCAGGGCACCCGCAATGTCGGCACCCGAGGCCGAACGGTCCCTTGTTCCTCAGATGCTGCCGCCACCATCTTCAGTAAGGGAATCAGGAAGTGAAGCCTTGCGGCTTCACTTCCTGGTTCCCTACTGCGCATGCGCGAGTCACGCTGCACAATCTGAATGGTCCCTGCTGTCTCTGGGACCCGTGTCTCCCCCAGCAGACAACAAAGGAAACGGAAAGTGGCGTAGCCCCCCCCCCCGCGGGAGTCTATGCCCGAAAGTGGGTGCAAATACCTAGATTATACAGGTATCTGCACCCCCCTCCCCCCTGAAAAGTGCGAAATGTGACACCGGAGGGGGGGAGGGTTCTGAAAAGCAGAAGTTCCATTTTTGTGTGGAAATCCGCTTTAAGGGCCCAAAGCAACTGCACGTCAGAACAGGACTTTGAACAGGAAGCCGGGGTCCTGAGAGAGAGATTTCATTCAAGGGGCTATAACCATCAATGGCTCAGTAAGGCCCATACAATAGGGTGAAGGACAGTGAAAAGGATTCCCTTATCTTTAAATGAAGTGGGGGGGGACAGGAGAAGGAGCAGGGTCCCAGGAGACTGAGTAGTCAGTAAGGTCAGGGATTTATGCTCAGCACACTGGCATCTCCTGAGGGAGGATAGCTCAGTTAAAGTGGCTGTAAACCCACTAAAAAATAAAAAAAATAAAAAAAAACACACACACCTGCAACACAAAGGTATAATGAGCAGGTTTAGGAGATATCCGGGGTAGCTGCAGGTAAGCCTTATTATAGGCTTACCTTTAGTAAAAAGTGGTTGTAAAGGGTTTACAACTACTTTAATAAATTTGTCTTCATTGACCCCAAGTTGGTATATAGGAGGGATCGCTTTCTCAAAGACCTCCTGGTACATAGTGACATCCGTTGGAAACCCCCCTCACCATACTGTACGTGGGGGGCATGACATGCTGTGGCTACTGCGAGCTCTGCCCCTATATGATAGAGGGTGACACCCTACAGTTACGAACTGGGAGTCTCCTTGTTTGTAGACAGAAAGCCAATTGTGACATTATGGGAGTGATTTATGTCATTTTGTGCTCCTGTAGTTCTTTTTATGTGGGTAAAACCATCAGACCCGTACGCAAGCGATTCCAGGAGCACACATATGAGATCGAGATGTACCATGTGAAGGCCCCTTTGGCTAGACATGTATGTTTACAACATGATTAGGATCCCTGCTGTCTTAAGTGTTGGGTTCTTGAGGTGGCCCCCCAGGGTAAAAAGGAGTGGGAGGACTTTGGTCAGACTGTCCGACACAACGTGAACCCCTTTGGATTAAGGAGTTAGAGGCCACAAAGACCCCTGGCTTAAATGATAATATGAGCTTTGTCGCATTTCTCAAATAACTTTCTCTGTGACTCCACTCACCAGGCACAGTATGTTTATAGTATACTTACCGAACAACTATATTATTATACATAATTTATATAGTGCCAACAGTTTACGCAGCACTTTACAACATAGAGGGGGGACAGCACAATTACAGTACAGTTATTGAACAGAAGAGACAGGAGGCCTCTGCTCATAGAGCGTATATTCTAAAGGGGGGGGGGGTGGTGGTGGTGGTACAAAAGGTAATAGATGCGGGGAATGATTTGATGGGGGTGGCCCAAAGACAGTTGTCAGGTGGGTGTGGGATAGGCTTCCCTGAATAAGTGAGTTTTCAGGGATCTCCTAAAGGTGGACAGGTTAGGGGCTGATCAGATATACCAGGGCAGGGAGTTCCAGAGGATGGGAGAGGCTCTGGAGAAGTCCTGAAGACGAGCATGAGAGGAGGTAACAAGGGAGCTAGAGAGCAGGAGGTCCTGGGAGGAGCGGAGGAGACGATTAGGGCAATATCTGCAGATGAGTTTGGTGATACAGCAGGGGGCAATGTTGTGGATGGTCTTGTATGTTGTGGTTAGCATTTTGAATTTTATACGGTGGGGTAGGGGAAGCCAGTGAAGAGATTGGCAGAGAGGGGCAGCAGCCACGGATCTGTTAGTGAGGTGTATTAGTCTAGCAGCAGCATTCATAATAGACTGAAGGGGGGATAGCCTGAGTAAGGGTAGGCCATTAAGGAAAGAGTTGCAGTAGTCAAGGCGGGAAATAATCAATGAGTGAATAAGTTGCTTTGTGGTGTCAGTCAGGGTTGAATTCTGGAGCTGTTGTGGAGGTTAGGCAGGATTTAGCCAGTGATTGGATATGGGGGCTGAAGGAGAGGTCAGAGTCAAGGATTACACCCATCCCCATGGCATGTGTGGAGGGACAAATGGTTGTGCTGTTGATCTTAATGGTAAAGTCATGGGGGGAGGGGACCGGGAAGGAGGAAATATAACAAGCTCAGTTTTAGAAAGCTTGAGTTTGAGAAAGTGTTGTGACATCCATACCGATATGTCATTCAGTAAGTTTGAGATCCGTGAGGAGATCGAGGGCGAGAGTTGAGGAGTAGAGAGATAGATCTGGGTGTCATCGGCGTAGAGGTGGTATTGGAAGCAATGGGAGGTTATCAACTGGCCCAGGGAAGAGGTATAGAGTGAGAATAGGAGGGGCCCAAGGATGAAGCCTTGGGGTACCCCAACAGAGAGAGGAAGAGGAGATGGAGTTGTGACACTGAAAGTGCACTGAGATAGGTAGGAGGAGAACGAGGATAAAGCAGAATCACAGAGGCCAAGGGAGTGTAGTTTGCCAAGGAGGAGCAGGTGGTCAACTATGTCGAAGGCAGCAGAGAGGTCTAAGAGTATGAATATGGAGTAATGGCCATTGGTTTTAGCAGTTAGTAGGTCATTGGGTGAGTTTTAGTAGGGCAGTTTCAGTGGAATGTTGTGGATGGAAGCAGGACTGTAGGGGGTCGAGAAGGTTGTTCATGAGGTAGTGACTCAGTCGGTCATGGACAAGGCATTCGATGAGCTTGGAGACTCATCGGGCTGGAGGGGGGGTAAAGAAATTAGAGTTTGAGTAGAGGGGGACGTTATAGCAAAGATTAGTGTGAGCATGTTGGAGGGTGGGGAGATGGGAATAGAAGGAAGGCTGAGGAAAGTTAGAGGATGAAGGGGAACTTCATGTAAAATAGGGGTGGAACACCAATGTCTGTACTTGCTTTTTTGTAGCAGTACCTTAGTCAAAGTGCCCGTGTACAAGTGCCAAACACTGGTCGCCGGAGTGACACTTTGCGCAAGGAGTGGCCAGCCCAAACCCTCGCCAGCCATCCCAAGAAATGAACTACATTAATACAGGGATGTTGTGGGGGGAAGATTTACAATCTTTCAATCAGGAGCTGATAAAACCAAGCTCGTGGGTGGGTGGGGTTTACAACTGGCCTGGGCAGAGTGCAATGCAAGAGGGGGCAACAGGATAAGGTTAAATGTTCGATCTTGTCCAAGACAGCGTAATACAAAATAAGTGACACTTTCAAAAATAATTAAAAGTATAGACAGCAGATTCAAATTCTTAGTAAGGCAGAATAAGAGTTCAGTTAGGCAATGTAGTCCATTGTTTAAGAGAAGAGTGGAGTCTGTGCAGTTACCAGAGGGTATGAAGAGTCAGGTGGGAAATCGCAGACAGGTAGAGCGACTTTGTGTTGCAGGGAAGAATTATCATGATATCAAATATAAGTAGTGGTTCCCATCACCGTATTTTTGTTGCCTGTAGACCTTTGGATTTATGTAGAGTTAACTTGTGCCATTTCAATTTAATCCTGTCCTTAGTAAATGTCAGCCTCCGTGTTGATCAAGGACAGGATGCTACAATTTAGGAAATGTATTTTGTTTAGCAAAGTATGTTTGCAGCGCAATGCTCCACATTACTCGTGCCCCCGTGAGGATAGGGAAAGACATTGCCCAGTATGATACGCGGTGATACCGCGATGCACGCAAAACAAAGAGGAACGTGAACGTGATGGGACGTACGTGGGAATGCGTGCTGTCAGCCATTTAAAGCCTGGATGCTCCATATGGTGGTGGGACCGTATTGGCAACTAGCCTCTGAAGCAGCCGACAGAAATCTGCAAAACCGATCTGGCTATTCAGGCCCACCTCTGGATGACGACCATTTGATATTCACAACATATCCCTAAGGTTTGGCATCATCACTAGGACAGGACGACCCACTTCACTTCAGGACACTGGTGCCTTATGGACCTGAGGATACCTGAAAAGTATACCCATCATTCAGATATATGCCTTACTGCAATGTGTTGTTGTTTCACCTGAGATTACAAAACTGTCCGTGATGGGTTGGGAATGGTAGCTTGAGTTGCTTACATGGAGGACCTTTTGTACAGTGAGAGGGAGGTTATGGAGGATTGACTAACATGCAACTGATCAAATGACTATATTCACTATATCCAGGTTTTCACAGCAACCTGGGTTATCATACCTCCTCTAGACCACTGTTATCAAGCATTTCCTCAGCTACCCTACCATTATATCATCATTTCGCCATTCTGGTTTTCAGCATGGATTGAGAGTTTATCCCTTCAATCTTGTCAGAGATACAGATGTTCCTGTGGAATTAACCATATTTTGGAATCCATTCATTTACCCATTAGCCAAATCTAGGTTTAATATAAGGTCATACACCGTAGAAGGCCACCGCAGCCTGGGGATGAAACCATGACGTATCCTATCCTTTTCTTCTATTTTTATGGTCATTTTTTGCCATCCAGAGACCAACTTCATGTTTTTATAGCATGCTTGCTTTGTTTGATGTTTTTATATTACTTTTTTTTCCAATTACATTTTAATATCAATAAAAATATTTTCGTGATTACAAGTGCATGCTGGGTGAAGTCATAGACAGTCTTTACTATTGGGTTGGTTGAGCTACATGATCCTCCTCCCCCTCATTTCTTTGATGGTTTATTATCCACGTATACGAATTTATGTTGCAATACTGCAACTTGAGGGTCCTGAAACCTTAGTGTATCATTGGAAGTTTCTGCAGAAGAGCCCATATTGTCTGATCAGAGAGAAGAGCAGGAGGGGGCTCCTGTGAGGGTAGAATGGTGTGGGTAGAACTCACTGTGGCTACCTTAAAAGCTGTAACAGAGGGTTACCTGCTGGGGTGCCCTGGTGTTGGGAGGTCTGGAAGCACAAGGGAGTCCTGTGTCAATTCAACGTTTCCTGTGGTGAGCAGCAGACTTCCTCCCCAGGGCTGCAGATGGATGTGAGGGAGAGTGAGCGAGGCAAGCACAGAGAGAGAACTGGGTGGAGAATAAGGTGGCATATTGTTGCCGTAAACAGTCCTTTCTCTTACCTCTCATATCAGAGGTAGGCAAGCTCAACTCTGTCCTCGTGGTGAGGGTCAGTACAATCTTGGCTGGGTCCGGGGTAGAGGCGGCGGGCTGTACTGGGATCAGGAACCGCTCCATGGTGACAGTGAGACCCGAGCCACTGCGTCCTGTGGGAATGTGGGATAACTTACAGAGGTCTGCTGTAAGTTTTAATGAGACCTCAACAGTATAGGGAAACAGTGGGTTCAAAGTAGCAAGGAAGCAAAAACAGTTTCACCCATTTTTCTGTTTGGAACCAGGATTAGCAGTGCGCTTTTTCTTCAGGAGATTTGCGCCATTGAAAATCAGGCGTAACAAAAAGTTATATGTTCCTCCAGGGGAGACATGTGGAAAGGTCCTACAGAAATTGCAAGGTGGATGAGCTCCCATTTTTAGTGCCAACCAGACAAGCAAGCAGGAAAACCTCATCAGATCTCAAAGAGGTTTATAGCAGCACCATCAAAATCAATGGCAGGGGACCCTTAAAGTTTTCTCATGATGGAATTCTTACTAAAGCAGTGTAAGCGACATATCACATCACGTTGTTGTTCTGCTGAGATATTGCGAGGATGCAGAACAGGATGAACTCAATCAAATGTTAGAGGTTGTAAACCTCCATTTACAAGTTGTACCTATAGGTAAGCCTATAATAAGGCTTACCTATAGGTACTGTAAATATCTCCTCAACGTGCGCCGTTTAGGAGATATTTATTTTGTACTGCGCCCGTGACTGTTAGCTCCTGCACGGGTGCGCGGGAATGATGTCAAGCGGCTCCAGTCAGTCACAGAGCCGGAGTCAGCAGCCCCGGAAGGAAGAGGGGTGAAGATGGATGCGGCTTGCAGCGGGGACAACACAGGCTTCGTTTGCAGGCAAGTGTCACAATTGCTAGTATGCAATGCATACTAGCACATTATGCTTTTACTTTGCAGGGAAAAAGAAAGCAAGTAAAATCCATCACGGTTTACTTCCTCTTTAAAGTAGATGTAAACCTGATTCACGAAATTTGAGCTGACATATTTGCAGTGTTTTCTTATCTCTCTTTAAAGCACTAAGTCCCGTGGCTTTCTCCTGCCCCGTTCTTTTTTTATCAGCCTGATAACTTCTGACAAGTTCTCAGTCAACTGGATAAAACCAGACTGAAATTTGTGTCGGGGAGGCTGCTATAAATAGATTGACAGAGAGCTAAACTATTCAGAAAACAGTTTTGAGACTCTGCATATGTGGAGTGGGGGTGTGTGCCTTTCCTCCAATTAGCTGTCTTGGCTGTATGCCCAGACTTCACACTCAGTGCTGACAGCAGATATGCATGTAAAACTTATGTAGGGAGACAGGTTTCATCCCTGTGTATCATCTGAAGCTGTTCGCTTCACTGGGTATAGGTGAGGGTTTACATCCACTTTAATGGAGCTATAGCCGGTTGTTCAAGCACAGTGTTGGCATCTGCCAGGTAAGCATCTTTAGTTGCCTCTGGGAGGTCCTGAATGTGGAGGTTGTTCCAACGATTTCTGTTCCAGATCCTCCAATTTGTAGAGGCTTGGTGGGCAATAGCCAGTTGAGTTACTTTGTCTTTTAATTCCTTATTGGCCTCCTCGTGGATGTTTTGGCGTTGCTCGGGAATCTCCGGACTAGCACATGTGAAAGATCAGTGTGGACTGCAGCAAGTTCCTCCTTGATTGAATTTTCAAGATTCTGGACCATACCTGCCGCATTATTGCGTAGAAATAAGCCATGCCTCAGACGGAGCTCTGCTTAGACACCTCCAGCCAGCGCCATGCAAAAACCCCGCCCCCTCCTTTAGAATGGTTATAAGCAAACTGCTGTGGGAAGATAGTCACCCAGTCATCCGGACTATAAATCACAAAACATCGAAGGTACTACTGCAAAGTTTGATTGGTCCTCCGGGTCTGACCATTAGCCTAAGGATGAAAAGCAGAGGATAGATTAATTGTAACACCTAAAGCGGAGCAAAAGCTTTTCCAAAATTGCAATGTGAACTATACTCCTCTGTCAGACACCACATCATCAAGCATTCCATGGAGTTTAAAAACATCTCGAACCGTCAACTCCACAGCTTGTTCAGCAGTGAGTACCCCCTTAAATGGTAAAAAATGAGCCATCTTAGCGAGACGGTCAGTGACTACCAAGATGGTGGTAATCTCTTTCAAGGGAGGAAGACTGATCACAAAGTCCATAGAAACTGACAACCCTTTGTCTTGATGGAACAGAAAGCGGTTGGAGTAGCCCCAAAAAGGAGAAGATTGAGGAGACTTATTGCGTGCACAGGTCAGACACAAGGCCACATTGCTCGACATCTTTCTTGTAACCAGGCCATGAAAATGAACTTGATAAAAGTCCTCCTGTCTTAAAAATCCCAAAAGGCCTAGCAAGTTTAGGTTTCATGAACCGACCTGAGGGCTTCTCCCTGAACCAAATGAGGTACATAAATTAGAGACAATAGGCTTGAATCCAAAAGCTGTTCTTGTACTCGAGGTTAAATGTCTTGGAAACTGAGGCCCCTACAATATTCTTTTGAGGCAGGATTGTACATTCAGAGCTGGCTTTCCTGGAGAGGTCCAGACAACATCCACGATAAGGTATCAGCCTTACCATCCTGATAAGAAATAACAAAATTGAACCTGGAGAGGAATAGGGTCCAACGTGCTTGTCTACATGACAATATTTCATTCTAAATTTTTATGATCAGTAAAAACAGTTACAAGATGTTAGCCCCTTCCAGCAGATGCCTCAACTAAGAAAATGCTTCCATAATTGCCAATAACTCCTCATTTCCAATGTCATAATTCTTCTCGCTGAAGACATCAATCAAGAGAAATAGGCACACACTTAATGCATCCCTTCTCCAATTCACTGAGAAAGGATAGCTCACAGCAGAATCTGAAGCATTAACTTGTACAATGAAATGTAGTTCAGGATGTATCAGTATTGGTGCACAAGTGAACAAAGTCTTTACTTTACTAAAAAGGTAGCTTGTACCTCGAGTGACAACAAAAAGGGCACCCCCTTTTTCATCAGCTATATAATTGGAGCAATTACCTTATGAATCCTCTTTAAAAGTGGGCAAATCCAACAAATTCGTGTATTTCCTTCCTTCACACTGACAGTACACATATATGCGGCCTCACTAGCCTGGGATTTTTTTTCGGGGGGGGGGGGGGGGCGCATATATGCGTTTTGGTCTTTGTGCTGGGAGCGTGCCACAGCACAGAGTCCGGGGTCTCACTGGGAGCCCCGGGTCCTGTACTAACGATAGGGACCTGGAACTCCCTCATCGTGGATGTTGTCTGGACCTCTCAGGGAAAGCAGCTCTGAATGTACGATCCTGCCTCAAGAATTTTGTAGGGGCCTTGTTCAGACAAAGCCTTTTGGTCCTTTGTAATGCTCGCTCTACTTTTCCACATTTCATTAAAATTTGTTGGACCAGTTTGTAATAGCATATCTGGATGATGATCTATTTTTTTCTGATAACTTAGTGTAGACAAGCTTGCAATGCTCCTTCATCATAGAAATAATAATGCGGAATCAACTTTACATCAAACTGGAGAATACTGACTGAGAAAACTGAGATCTAGTTCTTGGGATACATCATTCCTCCAGCAGGAGTGAGCATGAATTCTGATAAGATCAAAGCAGTGGTGTTTTGCAACTTTGAAGTGTGTTAGTAAAACCATACATATCACCACAACTACTTTGTGCATCCAGGTGGATTATACCTTTTTTTCATGACAAATTGGGCTATCATTTGGTGGTAAATGGTACTGAATATCTCCCGGAAAACTGTCCCAAAATAGTAAAAAAAAAAAAATTTAAAGTTTAAATTTAGCTGTATATTTCTTGTTACTACCATGACCTTCCATTAAAGAACAACCCAAAATAAATTCTGCTTCCGAAGATCGCAGCGATGCCACATATGTGTATGTTGTTTGTACCCGTAGTACAACTCAGAAATGAAAGTGCACATTTTGCGTCTTTTTTTATTCTACCTAAAAACACACTGATACTAATAAAAAAATTTTAAAAATCTGCCCAAAATATACTGACACTGACCTTTTGACCCTTGCCTGACCCAAACACTAACCTTGATCAAGGTATTCATCTCTCTTCTAATTTTTATTTTTTTTTATTTTTACACAGTTTGTGTATCCCTCCTAGAGAGAGATGCAGTGTATACATCTTTCCTCACCATTCACAGAGAGAGAAACACAAGGGTGGCTGATCACTGTGATAGTCAATCAGAAGCTATCACAGCGATGAGGTGACCCGGAACAGGGAGTACAAAGAAGAGATCCATCAAGGACACTAGCAAAACACTGATGCTAGCTGGGAGTGGGAGTGTCATGGTTATGCAGTAATCTTCTCTGTCAGCTTACCTTCTCCTCATGTGTTCAGACTAAGAGGCTAGCCACTCACACCTGGCTGGTTTTATAACCTCTCCTCTAAGCATGGCCCCACCCCAGGCCCTATCAGGGAACCCTATATTAACCTGTGCACTGCAAGCCAGCAGTGCTAATCAACCATTGTGTATTCATTGTGTGTTTGGCTTCCTGGTTCCTGTTTGCCTTGTGCTCTTAGTTTGTCTCTGTTACGGACCTTGGCATGTTCCCGACTATTCCTGTCTGCTCGTGTCCCCAACTATCCCTGTTTGCCTGTGACCCTGAACCTTTTGCGTGAACTCTGTTGTCCTGGTCTGCTTGTGGCCCCGACCTTTGCTTGTCCCTTACTATCCCTATCTGTTACCTACTGTGGGGGGGATGCGACCTGGAGCCAGTTGCAGCCCAGTCCATCCTCACCACTAGAGGCTATGGTGAACACCTGCTGGCTCTTAGACTCCGCACCCTAGGGAATCTTACGCTCTAACAGCAGTGGGATCCGTGTTGGTGTTCCAGCGGCCCTGCCTTCCTTACCACCCTGACTCCCATCCGCAGCAGTCAGCCGTAGGGTCCACTACCCTGCGGTGCACTCCTGATCCCAACGGTGTGCATCTGTCACCTAGCCTCAAGTTGACCTGACAGTTTGATCAGCCATGGACCCGGCTGATGTGCTGCTACCCGCAGATGATCCGTTGCAGGGCTTAGTTCGCAGACTTGAGACCCAGGAATCGCATCAGACCCAGGTGATGCGATTCCTTCAGGATTTGGCATCCCGTTTTGAACAGGTTCAGGCCTCATTAGGACCCCTGGTTCAACAACCTCAACTGCTATCTGCTGCTGCACCTATCGCACCAGTCGTAGCCACACATTCGTTACAACTGCCAGCTCCGGCCCATTTCTCTGGGGACTCCAAGGCTTGCAGGGGGTTCCTTAGCCAGTGCAGAATTCATTTTTAACTTCAGCCCCAGAACTTCCTGTCTGATCGGGCAAAAGTAGCCTATATTATATCCCTCCTGTCCGGCGAGGCGCTAGCTTGGGCTGCCCCTCTGTGGGAACTGCAAGATCCATGGGTTTCTAGCCTGTCTGATTTCTTGAAACTTTTTCAGAATATCTTCGAGCAACCGGGTCGTGTGTCCTCAGCGGCTAGCGCTCTTTTCCGTCTCCGTCAAGAGTCCGCTTCTGTGGGACAGTATGCTCTTCAGTTCTGCATCCCCACAGCTGAATTAAGCTGGAATAATGAGGCCCTAGTTGCAACCTTTTTACATGGCCTCTCTGATAGAGTGAAGGATGAATTAGCAGGAAGATCCCTTCCTGCTGATCTGGACGGTGTCATCACCTTGTGTAACCAGATCGATATTCGCTTTCAGGAGAGGCTCCTGGAAAAAAAAAAAAACGCCAGCACTCCCCATTCCTTAGGCAGCCTGAGCCACTGGCAATTTCATGGATTGGGAAACTGCATTTTCCATGAGACTTCCCCTTTTGCCCCTTACAACGCCATTGGTGGTCTTGGCGATGGCAATGTTCTCCCAGGGGGCCCTATACGCTTCCAGACCCTCCTTGTTAAGATGGGACACTCCACCAGGAGTCTTACCTAAGGCTTCATCTCCTATCATATTAGGTATTCAATGGTTACGGCTCCATTCTCCACACTTTGACTGGGCTGCAACTGGCTCTGACCTTGGCTTGTCCCTTACTATCCCTATCTGTTGCCTACTGTGGGCGTGAGCTGGGGGACCCTGGGGGTTGCGACCTGGAGCCAGTTGCAGCCCAGTCCATCCTCACCACTAGAGGCTCTGGTGAACACCTGCTGGCTCTTAGACTCCGCACCCTAGGGAATCTTATGCTCTAACCCCGGTGGGATCCGTGTTGGTGTTCCAGCGGCCCTGCCTTCCTTACCACCCTGACTCCCATCCGCAGCAGTCAGCCTGTCACCTAGCTTCAAGGTGATCTGACAGGGAGTGATTATATAGTCCCTGCAGCCTTCTCTTTTTTGCCAGTGCCAGTCACAAGAAAGTAGCTGCATATAACCCATGATACATAAGCGTACACACTGGGTGTGTCACGTGTGCCTAGGCACACCCTAATCACTCTGTGTGGCGCAGATTCCCCACCAAAGCCCTAAAAACAAAAAAAGGTAAGAAAAATTTAAATTAAAAAAAAAAAATAAAAAAAATAAAAGTAAAAACGACGGCCACTGTCCACTCCCTTACTTACACCAATCTCTGCCCAACTGACATGGTCAGTATACACACTATATTGCCAAAAGTATTGGGATGCCTGCCTTTACACTCATATGAACTTTAATGGCATCCCAGTTTTAGTCCATAGGGTTCAATAATGAGCTGGCCCACCATTTGCAGCTATAACAGCTTCAACTCTTCTGGGAAGGCCGCCCACAAGGTTTACGAGTGTATCTATGGGAATGTTTGATCATTCTTCCAGAAGCACATTTGTGAGGTCAGGCACTGATGTTGGACGAGAAGACCCGGCTCGTAGTTTTTGCTCCAATTCATCCCAAAAGTGTTCAATTGGGTTGAGGTCAGGACTCTGTAGGCCAGTCAAGTTCCTCCACCCAAAACTCACTCATCCATGTCTTTATGGACCTTGTCTGTGCACTGGTGCGCAGTCGTGTTTGAACAGGAAGGGGCCATCCCCAAAGTGTTCCCACAAAGTTTAGGAGCATGAAATTGTCCAAAATGTCTTGGTATGCTGACGTTGTAAAAGTTCCCTGGAACCAAGGGGCCAAGCCCAACCCCTTAAAAAAAAAAAAAAAAAAAAACACTCCACACCATAATCCCTCCTCCACCAAACTTTAGACTTGGCACAATGCAGTCAGGCAAGTACCGTTCTCCTGGCAACTATTAAACCCAGATACATCCATCGGATTGCCAGACAGAGAAGCGTGAATTGTCACTCCAGAGAACACATAGCCACTGCTCTAGAGTCAGGTGGCGGTGTGCTTTACACCACTGCATCCGGTGCTTTAGATTGCACTTGGTTTCGTAAGGCTTGGATGAAGATGCTTGGGCATGGAAACCCATTGCATGAAGCTCTCTTCGCACTGTTGTGCCAATCTAAAGGCCAAAGGAAGTTTAGAGGTCAGTAGCGATGAACTCTGCAGACTGGGCGACTTCTGCGTACTGCGCGCTTCAGCATGCGTTGACCCCGCTCTATCATTTTATGTGGAGTTGCTGTTCCCAGTTGCTTCCAATTTGTAATAATACCACTAACAGTTGACTGTGGAATATTTAGTAGCAAGGAAATTTCACAGATGGACTTATTGCATATGTGGCAACCTATCACAGTACCACGCTTGAATTCACTGAGCTCCCGAGAGCAACCCAAATTCAAACATTCACAAATGTTTGTAGAAGCAGTCTGCATGCCTAGGTGCTTGATTTTATACACCTATGGCCATGGAGGGGATTGGAACACCTGAATCCAATGACTTGGAGGGGTGTCCCAATACTTTTAGCAATATAGTGTATATACATGCACACACACACGTGTGTTTTGCATTAGGGTGTGCATCCCAAAGCTCTTAGTCTGGGCACACGTCATGATAAAAACTAAAGTTCCTGTGTCCCATACTGTTTAACTAAGAAAATGTATTATTCTGTGCGTGTGGCTTTGCTAAGGTATTTGGTGCACAAAAAAAAAAAAAAAAAAAAGGATTTACATCTTTTGTGGCTATTGAAAAATAAATTGAAATGGAAGTTTTGTGCCTGAAGTTCAGCTTTCATTTATTAGTACAGATTGACTTTCTCATCCAGTTTCATTTCTCCTGCACAGCTGATTTGGTTTGACTTTTGAAATCAGATATAAAGGTTTCAACAAACAGCCTTAAATAAATAGTATATAAACATTTCTTCCCCTGCCCTCCTAGAATATTGAAAATTTACATATCTACATGTAGCTATAGTACTTACTATTCTCTGAAATAAACAAATAGCATGTTTTCTGGCATATAAACCATAATATACAGGGGATTGAGAAGCTCAAGATCCATACTCAAATACTGTACCTGTATTTTGTGTGGATGGCTCATTTTCGATATATAAAAGGTTTGGGTCTATTACAGTCACTGTAAAAAGCATTGTAATGTAAAGGTGAATCACTAAGTCTTTTTAAGATTATGGTGTAGCTTTTTTGAGATCATTGTGTAGCTGGCTAACAAAGTATGCTCTAGCCATCTAGAGCAGGTTTCATTAGCCAGCTACACCATAATCTCAAAAAGATTTGAGGAAATATCAATCTCTCTCTGACTAAGACCCCTTTCACACTGAGGCATTTTAGTGCTAGAAATAGCCTCTAAATAATGCCTGAAAGCCGCCTCCCATTCATTTCAGTGTGACTTTTCACACTGGGGCGGTGTGCTTGTGGGACGTTAGAAAAAATCCTGCAAGCAGCATCTTTGTGGCGGTTCGGGAGCGGTTTATATAGCGCTCCCAAAACCGCCCTGCCCATTGAAATGAATGGACAGTGCTTCCAAAACGTCTGAAAAGCACTTCGGAAGCGCTGCAACACGGGCGCTTTTAACCCCTTATTTGGTCGCTAGCGAATGGTGCTTTAGCACTAACCGCTGGGCACTGCAGTGTGAAAGTAGCCTAAAGTGGTATTAACCTGGTTTTCCAGGCAACAAAATGTTAGCAGACAGTGGTATATTCTGTGCTATAAACTTCTGTGCTATGAAAAGCAGCCAAATGATTGATACTAAAATATCTGAGGGGTAATGCTCTTTATCTCCATCCAAAAAGGCACCAGTTTAGGGCAATTCCACAGCTTAAAAGGAATGAGTGTCCCTGGGGTAAGCCTGCATTGATTTGGTTCGATTTAATGATTGTATTTTAACATATCATCTTGTTGCTCATTAGCACCTGTTTAGTATAAGACCCCTTTCACACTAGGTATACACCGCTCCAAAGTGCGGTGTATACTCCAAAGATTACTTTTTTTACCATCCTGCCAGCGCACCGCTCCAGTGTGAAAGCCCCGGGGCTTTCACATTGGAGACACAGCAGCGGCTCTTTCAGGGCGCTTTGCAGGTGCTATTTTTAGCGCTGTAGCGCCTGCAAAGCGCCCCTGTGTGAAAGGTGTCTAATTATTTGTTTACTCATGCACTTGACCATATGCTACAAACTCCATCCACGTATACCTAGAAGTGGTGACATGGTTTTAAAAGTCAAAGGGTTTGATTAAGATTTTTTTCTGTGTATTCACTTTTTAAGTTGCAAATTACTAACATTCCTGTACATTTTTCTGTTGCATATGTATCAGTTTCCCTGAAATTGTTTTATAGTTAGTTCACTGTGCTGTACTGAAAAAGTTTTCCTGATGCCAACATGGCAGCATACATATGTTATAGCTCCGTCCCTATATCCACTCACAGGACCCGTTTAGATCTATAAAAGTCTGACTGAGAGCAACCTCCCCCATTCTCCTCAAGATGTAAACCCGCAAGACCGTGATAATAACATCGCTGGTAAGGTTAAATAAAGACATCAGTCCATCCAGTTCAACCTGTGTAGGTGTGTGTGTAGAAAAATAATTTCCCATATCACCTTAAAATGTTTACATTAAGATGCACATCCAAGAGCCTTTTATCCATACTTCCTGCCGACACCACCGATTTGTGTTAGAGAGTTCCACATCCTTGCCGCCCTGACGCAGCTAAAGGTTAAACCGCTTATCGTGTGGCCCCATGTCCTCTTACACTCCCTGGGACTGAAAAGTTTCATACTTATGCTGGGATCACCATTGAGCTGTTTGTACATTACAATCATATCCCCTCTCAAGCAGCTCTTCTCCAGTGAGAATAAATTTAGCACTTGTAGTCGTTCCTCATAATTGAGGTCCTCCAGCTCCCATATTAATTTAGTTGCCCTATTCTCTCCAGCTCCATAACATTCTTTCAGAGGATTGGTGACCAGAACTGGACGGAATACTCCAAATGCAGCCGAACCAGAGTTTTATAACGTGGCAGAATAAGCGTCTCATCTCTGGAGTAAATTCCCTTTTTAATGCATGCTAATATTCTGCTGGCTTTGGAAGCCGCAGCCCCTAGATCCTTCCCCCTAAAGCGTAACGTGTTTATATTTTTACCCCCCAATTGCATTACCTTACATTTACCAGTATTAAGCTTCATTTGCCATGTAGTAGCCCACTCAATTACTTTATGGCGACGATCTGTGACTTTTATCGGGACTGCGACATTATGGCGGACACATCGGACACTTGACACTATTTTGGGACCATTGTCATTTATACAGCGATCAGAGCTACAAATAGCCACGGATTACTGTATAAATGACACTGGCAGGGAAGGGGTTAAACACCAGGGGGCGATCAAGGGGTTAAGTGTGTCCTAGGGAGTGATTCTAACTGTGGGGGGGTGGGCTCACTACAACATGACAGAGATCACTGCTCCCGATGACAGGGAGCAGTAGATCCCTGTCATGTTGCTAGGCAGAACAGAGAAATGCCTCGTTTATATAGGCATCTCCCCGTTCTGCCTCTCTTCGCCACAATCGCAAGCCGACAAGAGTTTGCAGGACTCGCGGGCAAATTCAAAGGGACGTACAGGTACACCCATTTGCATACCTGTGCCAATCTGCCGACGTATATGTGTGTGCGGCGGTCAACAAGTGGTTAAGGACCCTCGGGTGTAAGCCATCTGGTCCCAGTGATTTATGTTAAGCTTCTCTAATCCTTTCTGGATTCCAGCCTCTGTTAGCCACAAAGGTAGATCATGTGGCATATAGCTAACAATACTGTCGTGGTCAGAATACCCCTCTTTTCCTGTGTGAAGACTGAGGAGAAGAAAGCATTACAGCTGCCTTATCCTTGTCATCTGTAACCACTTTCCCTTCCTCGTCCTTTATGGGGCCTATGTGTTCCGTCCTCTTTTTTTACGGTTAATACATTTAAAAAACTTCTTGGGATTATTTTTTCTCTCCTCCGCTATGTGTCTCTCAGTCCTTTTAGCCGCCCTGATTGCGTACTTACACCTCATTTTGCATTCCTTTTATTGTCTGGAGAAAAGAAAAATAGAATGTTGCGATAAGTTCTTACCTGCCGACTGTCGGTGTCCATCTGGGTTCAGCCTCTCCCAGGTGCAGTCTTGGGTTGCCAAATACACCAACAAGGTGGGGAGCACTTTTTGGTGGTCTTTTGGGGATGAGGATATTCTCTAACTAGAGCCGTCAGAACTTCATGTAGTGCACCTGAGTTGGTGTTTGGTTGCTGGAGTCCATGCTACATGAGTTTCTCTGCACACCTAAATACTGGGGCTGGTGTTGGTGCTGTATTTTCTTTTCTCCTACAGCTATGTGCTATTTTTTTTTTATTTTCCTCCCTTGACTAACTTCATTAGACTGTCATTTTTCCTTTGAGGGAGCAATTTGGGATTTTTTCCTTTCTGTGGTTTTTCCAGGTTTTGTGACTGTTTCTAGTCTCCGGGCCAGCTATGGTGTCCATGCATGCACTGTGCAGAGGGCCTCGTGCGGCAGCCATCTTTGCTATGGCATGTCCAGGCTCACGTATGCATGAAGTGGTTTTTGCACTGAAAGATCTTCTGTTTTGCATTGCTTATGCTGCAGGTGACTGGCGGAGGGAAGAGGTGATTCAGGCACATGTCTTCTTTCTCTGAATCTCCTTTCTTTCTGCACAGTGCTGACATCCTCACTCCAATAGGAACTCTCTGCCACATAGCCAAGACCTCCATGTGCTCAGATAGGGACCATCAGTCTGGTAAGTAAGAAGAGGAAAAAGAATGCCTTTCCATGAGGGTGGCCTTCGTCTTCTGGTGCAACCTAGTCCGCTCTTGCTTACCTGACACGTGACAGGTCCCATATGATTGCGCGGCCAATCACTGCGTGCGGCGCCGCTAGCGCATGCGCAGTGGATACCCGGCTGTGAAGCCACAGCCGGGCGCCCACAGTTGCAATGCCGGCGCCGCCGAACGGAGGGGGAGACGAGCGGGGCTTCCGATCACCCGCATCGCTGGACCCTGGGACAGGTAAGTGTCTGATTATTAAAAGTCAGCAGCTGCAGTATTTGTAGCTGCTGACTTTCAATTTTTTTTTTTTTAATGGGAACTCCTCTTTAATGTTCTAAAATACGCTGGGGGTATATATGGGGAGCATCTGAAACTTGTACATGAGCTTCGGAAGTATTATCATCTTTAGGGCGTTAATCCGGCCCATCCATGATAAGGGGCGTGCTGCTATCCTTTTTATTTCTATTTTTTATCTCCTCTAATAATGGGATATAGTTTGCTTGATATATTTCTTCTGGCGATGCCGTTAGTTTAATCCCAAGATATTTTATTTCCGTCCTCGTCCAAGGGAATGGAAACTCTAGTAGACTTTGTTCCTCTTTCAATTTCAAGTTTATATTTAATATTTCAGATTTACTCAGGTTGATCTTAAAATTAGATAGATCTCCATATTCCTTTTATGCTTTCATAAGATTGGGCATTGTAATTCAGGGATTTGATATATAGAATAATATAGATATATAGAATAATGCAATGCAGCTAATTTATGCTCCTCTTCTCGAACTTCGAAGCCCCCCTATGTCCGCATCCCCCCGCACTGTCGCCAGAAGAGGTTCCAGGACGAACAGGAGCGGCGACAGGGGATATCCCTGTCTCGTCCCATTATTCATTCTGAAGGGGGGGTGACAATGTTCCATTTACTTTCACCATGGCTGTAGGACCTTTATATAATGTTTGTATCCACTGCATCATCTTGGGCCTATCCCCATGCTCTCTAGAGTGCTCATCATGAGTTCCCAGTCTACCATGTCGAATGCTTTTTTGGCATCCATCGACAGGAGTAGACCGGGGACTCTCCCTTCTTTTATTTTTTGAAACAACAGAAGTGTTCTTACCCCATTATCCCTCTCCTCTCTCCTTGGTACAAAGCCCACTTGATCAGGATGGACCAACTCCGTCATTAAACCTTTCATCCTTGTTGCTAGTATTTTCGCAAACAATTTTGTGTCCGCGTTTAACAATGATATAGGTCTATAGTTTGAACACTTAGTACTATCTTTGCCTTCTTTTGCTATAATAGTAATTGATGCCAATAAGGCCTCTTTACTCATCTCATACCTTCTTTCCAATCCATTCATATATGTTCACAGTTTTGGGGTCAGGATTTCTTTTAACCTTTTTAAGTATAACGTTGTGTATCCATCTGGCCCTGGACTTTTTCCTGGCGCTGATTCTTTTAATCTCCTCTACCGTTATTGGTGTTTCTAGGGATATTGCTCTTTCCTCTGTTATCCGGGGGATCCTAGCTTTTTTTTTAATTTTCTTTTATTCTTTTTTTCCCCTCATCCTATTGTCCTTTCTGATTTATTGAGTATAGTTGTACATAAAAGTCTCGGAAAACCGTCGCTATGTCCTTTGTATTATAGATCATTTCCCCTTTTTTATTTTGTATTTTTTCAATGAAGTTCATTGATTTTTTTTTTTCTTAACATCCTTGCGAGGCATCTGCTATTTTTATTCCCCCATTGATATCTTTCCTTTGAAATGTTATTGAAGGTTTTACTTTAGTTCCTCTTCTAATAGTTCCTTAAATTCATCTCTTTTTATTACCAATTCTTGTGACAGTTCCTGATCTTGCCCTCTCCCTTTTTTGTGTCTTTGCTCTAATAGGTATATTTCTTCTATCAATGTTGCCCTCTTTTATTCTTTCCTTCTTTCTCCTAGTTCCCATTGAAATCAGGATTCTCCCTATGTAGGCTTTATGAGCCTCCCACAGGGTATCGTCCGCAATCTCACTAGTTCCGTTTAAACGAAAATATTGCTTTTTTTATTATCTCCTCCCCTTGTTTTTATAAGTTTTTCATTTCGCCTCCATGAATACGCTTGTATCTGAGTTTCTGGCATCTTTATTTTCTTTTTTTTAAATCAGATAATTTTTATTGAAAATCAAAAACAAAAAAAAAACAAAAATCAAAAAACCATACAAAGGTTTTTCAGTAGTATTTAAGGACATATAATAAGCACATTTATCTGACCACAAATATCTGTACATTGTGTCACTCATATATAATAACATGCTTTGTAGCTTCATATCAGAAATAAAAGATGCTCATGCCATACCTACCCATTTCCTATCTTATCCATTCCTCACACTGTTACATTATTTATCTTTTCATTTTTGTTTTGCTTTGTTGTCTTCCTCTTCCCCTTGGTATCTTTTATGTTATAGAGATCGATGGTCCCCCTCTCGCCTACTGACTTACTTCAGTGCAAGAGTTACACTAACACAGCTATTGATACCGTTAGCTTATCCCATTTGTTTTCTTTGTTTTTGTTATTTCTCTTTTTAGCTAAATTAATACTGATTCAATTCAGGGCTGAAAATTTATGTCGTCATTGTCCCCCCTTTAGTCAGGCAAACACTGATTTAATTCAGGGCTAAAGTTGTCCCTCTTTGTTGTTCGTTTTTTGTCCTTTGTCTCTTTTTTCTTTGCTTATTGGGTTTATTTGTTTTCCCTTTAGTCAGACAATATAAACTGATTTAATTCAGGGCTAAAGCTGCTCTCTATTTCTGTTTTTGTTTTTATTCATCCTCTTATCTGTCCAACTTGTCTCCCATTTTTTACCTTTTTATTCTCTGTTTGCCCCTTAGTCATACCAGTTAAATATCCAGGATTACAGCTATTCCATCCACACTCTCTTGCTAAATGACTTCATTCATTGCAAGATTCTGTGGCTACTATGTCACTTTCTCTGCCAATCACTGTTTCCAATCAGGGCAGAGACCACCAGCCTTCATATGGCTTGCCTATTTTATTTATTTTGCCCTTCCCTTTATTTTCCTTTTCTTTTGTATTCATAGCATTTTTATATTTTTTATTCTCCCTGATCATACACGCTGTCTGCTTGCTGCTCTCTGGATGCAGTTGGTGCCGGGATCCATCTGGTCTTTTCCCGGGGTTGCGATGCGCCCAGTCCATTACCCGCCACCCGCCCTACCATTGACGGGGGCGGGCCCTGGCCTCGACGTCATTACTCCCACGTCCCGCCTCCGGCGCCTTTGGCTGCCGTAGGCGGAGCTTATTGGTGATTTACCAACCAGGACCTTGACGCTGCTGGGTTGGGGGGTGGCCACACGATGTTCCTGGCTGCCCGCCCCCCCGCCGCGTCATCAGGTCCGCCTATGACGTTGGCGTGAGCGCGCCCCTAGCCCTCGGCTTTATTACGGCCGTCACTGGCCGGGCACCTCGTGCGCTCACCATGTCTCTTCGGGGTACGTCACCTGGCCCGGCTATCTCACCACAGGTAACTTCCTTATACACTCTTACACTTCTCCACTGACACCTGCAGTGGCTTCCTGGTTTTGCACACTCACATTTCGGTTCACATATTTCCTTCTTGTGTGATGGGCCATTCCAACTACTCATACTCATGTACACTCTGGGCCCCTCTCCTTGTCTTTTCCTCCCTTTTCACTCCTCCATTCACTCCCTTATTTTCACTCAAGTCACTCACATTCTCATCTCCTTTTTTCATTCCCAGCGTTTTTCCCATTCTCTGGGCCTCGCTATCTGTCCCCGCTTGGAGGCCCTTGTAGGTGCTCCGGCCACCTGGTCGGTCGGGGCCGATGGTCTCCTTGGAGCGTGCTCTCTGCCTCAACCCCGGGTGAGATTCAGTGTACCCGGACCAACATTGCACCACATTGTATGCGTTATCATTCACCCATGCATCGTCTGTGAGTATATCTAAACTATTTTGCATGTCTATGCGTCCATTTTCCCCATACTTTTACTGACACACAGTTATTCTTTCAATGCAGCTACACTGCATCAGACTCCTGACGATTGGTTTCAAGCCAAGAAACGCGTAGAGTTAACATCTATCGATGCATACATCTATTTATTGTACCATGTGTTATACTATTTTACCATGTCCTGTACATGTATTATCATTATTCAAACCATGTCTGTAAACTTCGTATGTCAACATACCTCATTGTAGCCCAAATGTACTCCTTTTATCATGTATGTGGTTTTATGATCTTTCTGTATTAAACTATGTATCATTTCCTTGCAATATATTCTGTGGGTATCATTTGATACAGGATCAACTCTAGACATCTTACCATCACAGTTTTTATAATGTGGACATATTCACCAACATGCCTCACACAAAGTCCCGCCCCCATTCTCCATTTTTTTATGTATATGTGCAATAAGGCATTTGTGGTAGTGTTTCTTCATTCTTTTTACTTTATTCTTTATTTCCCTTTTTTTTAAAAAAGAAAACAAAAACAACCTTTATGTCCTCTTAATAGGATACTATCTCTCTCCACTTTCGGTCCCAAAAAAGGGGGGGACTCTGAGTGGAGTTTATTACCGCTAACCCTTAAACAGCGGGAGGCGGTAAGTATGCTCTATAACAAACAGTACCCATTGGGTATAACACAACATAAACCTTTAAATCTTTGCAGGTCCCAACACTCTTGCATCACTGCTCTATCGCATACTTTCTTCTCAGTGTCAAACTAATTTGGTGTATTTATTGATGTCGGTCTACCGCCTAAGATTCTATTTTGAACCAGTCGCAATGGAGCCAGTCCCGGGGTGTCTAACCAGGGTTCCCAGATAGATTCAAATTTTTGTGGGCTACCTCTATGCTTATAGGTGAGTTGTTCTCTAATAAGAGAATCATTTACGGATGTAATCCATTATGTATGTGTGGGGGCCGTTATAGATAGCCATTTTCTGGCGATGAGTTTCCTAGCTAGGAATAAAGTTCTGAGGATGGCAATATATGTATGGGGTGTGTATTGTTCCTCATCCAACCAACCCAGCAAACAGAGTTTAGGGTCTGTAGTGAATCTAAGATTCCAGATACTATTAATGGTACTAATCACTTCCGCCCAATATCTATGCAATTTCGGGCATTTCCACAGCATGTGAACAAGTGTACCAGTGTCCACAAGACAGCGAGGACACAATGGATCATCTCTCCTGCGCCATCTGTGCAATTTCTCAGGTGTGCGGTAGGTGCGATGTATAATAAATAATTGAGTAAGTTTTTGAGATGAGGACAGTGATATTTTAAGTACATTATCTAATATGGTAGTCCATTCCTCATCTGAGATATGCTCTATGTCTGCTTCCCATCCAGCTCTACAATTCAGAGCCATCGCTTTAGACACGTGGCCCAGAAGAGAACCGTACAGAGAGGAAATTTGTCCCTTTCGGGATGAAGACAAGATCAGCTGTGTAATCACCGGGGAATTGGATAGCTCCCAAGTGGATACTACAGCCTGTGCTGTTATAGCATGCCTAAGTTGCAGGTATTGGAAAAATGAGGTGTTTGGTAGGTTAAATTCTGTACAGAGTGATTGAAAATCGCGCAATATGCACCCACAATATAGTTGTGGGATATATTTCACTCCCCTAGCTAACCAATTGGAGAAATTTTCCAATTTGTTTAATTCCAGGTAGTTTCTGTTATTCCAAATACGAGACCAGTTTGTATAACCCGTGTACTGAAGATGTTGTTTTGTTTTGTTCCATACTTTGTCTATAAGCTGTAGCGTGGGGTATGGAGTCAGTGCTCCCAATTCACCAGCCTCTATACACTCCACAAGTTCACCACACGACACCTGAGTGCACACAATATTGCGGATGGGGTCAGAGGGCTCAGGGCAGCGCCAGCCCGTCAGATGTTGCATCTGAGCTGCTATAAAGTAAAGAAACGGATTTGGTACCGCCAGTCCCCCCGAGTCCTTAGCCTCTTGTAAGGTTTCTAGTTTTATTCTTGGAACCTGTTTCCTCCATATTAATGCACGATAGATGGTGTTACATCTCTTAAATATGTGGACAGGGATCCAGACGGGGGCATTGTGGAGTGCATAGAGTATTTGTGGATTCCATATCATCTTTATCAAATTGCATCTGCCGACTACGGAGAGTGGCAATTTAATCAAGCTGGTGGTTTTTTCCTGAAATTGTTTAAGTATTGGGTCTATATTGAGCTTTATATAATATTCTAGGTTAGGGTGTATAATTATTCCTAGGTATTTAAATTTATCAACTATTTTGATCTGTTCAGCTATCTGAGGTAGGGGCCCTGTTAGTGGATCTAAGGGTAGTAGTGTGGACTTGTCCCAATTTATTGTGAACCCGGAAAAGGTTCCAAATGTGTGTGTTAATTCCATTAGCTTGATCAGTGAGGTAGAGGTGTCACCCAGAACTAAAAGTGCATCATCAGCATATAATGCCAATTTGTCCTCTATTTCACCCCGTCTGAATCCCACTATGTCTGTGTTCCCTCTTATGGCTGCCGCTAGAGGTTCTATGGCTAGAGCAAAGAGCAATGGAGAAAAGGGACATCCCTGTCTGGTTCCCCTATAAAGTTCAAAGGAAGAAGACAAGGTGTTATTTATCCTAATACATGCCTTAGGGGCCTTGTATAATAATTTAATCCAAGAAATTATTTTATCCCCCAGATTAAATTTTTCTAATATTTTCCACAAGTAATCCCATTCAACGCTATCGAACGCCTTAGCGGCATCAAGTGAGAGGATAGCTTTCTGTCCTTGATTATCAGTGGGTATTTGCATATTGAGATAAAGACGCCGGAGATTGTTTGCCGTAGATCTATTTGGTATGAAGCCAGACTGGTCCGGATGGACTAATTTAGAGACCACTTTTGAGAGTCTCATGGCAATTACCTTTGTAAGAATTTTTAGATCTGTATTTAACAATGATATAGGTCTGTATGACTCCGGTTTATCAGGTTCTTTTCCGGGCTTTAGTATAACTACCACCACCGCTTCATACATGGATCTCGGCAAGGAATCTGTGTTAAGCGTTTCTGTTAATGTATGAAGTAGTTCCGGCATGAGTATTCTTGCAAATTTTTTGTATAGCTCTATGGGTAATCCGTCATTACCTGGGGCCTTTGAGTTTGGGAATGAAGCTAGTGCAGTATGCAGTTCCTCAATATTAATAGGAGCGTTTAAAAGCTGCCTGTCTGTATCCTGTAGCTGGGGTAGAGTAATAGAATCCAGAAATTGTGTCAGATCCTCTTCAGGATAAGACACCTTTGAGGAGTATAGATCTTGGTAGAAGGAGGAAAACTCCTTCAGTATATACGGTGTATCTGTGACAGTCTGTGATAAAGGTGTTGTGATGCTGTGAATTACTTGAGGTGGTTGTTGTGACCTGGCTATCATAGCCAACATGTGGCCGTTTTTTTCCCCTTCCTCAAAGTATGTTTGGGATGTGAAAAACCTCTTGTTGTCTGCTTGTTGTAAATGTATAGTACTATGTAATTTTTGTGCGTTCGTCCATTGCCGTTCATGATCAGGCGTTGGAGATCGCAGAAACAATTCTTCCGCCCTCTCCACTGCCTGAGCGGCATCTTTTGCCCATTGTCTGCTATTTGTTTTTATGGTGTTAATTTCTTTTAAACACATACCCCTGACATATGCCTTGAGAGTGTCCCAAACCACCCCCGGGGCAGCTGAAGGTTTATTAGTTTCAAGAAAATATTTGATGTGCATCTGCATTTTATCTGCATCAGTAAATAGCTGCAGCCAAAAGGGGTTCAGCTTCCAGTGCACAGGTAGGGGTGTTTTATGAAAGTTTAGGGTAAGCTGCACCGGGGAATGATCAGACAATCCCCTAGCCAGATATGTTACTTTCGGGTCATATCGATATGTTAGATCATTTCCTAATGCAAAGTCTATACGAGATAGTGCTGAGTGTGTCGGGGAATGACATGAGTACTGGGCACGCAAGGGAAACTTACACCTCCATAAGACCACCAACCCCATCTCACCTATAAACCTAGCTAGTGGAGTACATTTCCTAGGGCCCTGAGGACAATATTTCCTATGTATGTCAAGAGAAGAGTCCATTACACTGTTAAAGTCACCACAAACATATACTGGTATATGCGGGTGCCTAGCCAAAAATCTAGCCAGACACTGCAATACCGTCAATGCAAAAGGTGGGGGCACATATATATTAGCAATAACACAGGCTTGAGATTCCCATACCCCCATAAGAAAAACAAATCTGCCCTCAGAGTCCACCTGCACATCTTGTTTAGTAAATGCAGCAGATCTGGCCACAAGGATACTAACTCCTCTGGAGTAGTTGGTATGTACAGAGTGGTATTGCACAGGATATTTAGACATATGTAATAATTGTATGGAGTCTCTGGTGAGATGTGACTCTTGCAGACACATAATGGTGGGGTTCTGCTGTGAAAGAAAAGAGAACAGGGCAGTCCTTTTTGTAGGATCACGCAAGCCCCTAATGTTCCAGGATAGAATTGTATCCAGCCGATTACCCATTAAGACGGGGGGACTGCATAGAGGGGCGCATACGCCAAGAGGTATTTAAATCTTGAGAAATGAACCATTGTGCCCATTCACAAATGTTACCTGGGTAGATAATTTGTAAACAGTGTTGACCTTCTTCAGTCTCAGGCAAATCAGTCTGGACGATAGAGACGTAATGCAGACTTATATGTCGTGCGCATCTGCAAAAAGAAAACCCATCCAACCAAGGTTGGGAAATAGAAAAAACATAAAAAAAAATAAAAAACAGTCTGTCCATAACAACAGTAGGTTTAGCAAACCTAAACTCAGATAGACCAATTATTGAACTTTGATAAGTGCCCCGCAGGGCTTGTAAGGGGGTAGAGTTGAGGGCCGGGACCCAGTGTCTTTGAAATCAAAGTACAAGATTTAAACGATAGATACTGAGAGGTGGCAATGTAAAAAATTGTGCCTTTCTAAGAGCTCCTGAAATAGCAAGGTGAGCAAAAGGATTCATATATTGCTGGATACTTTGCAATTTTCAATCAAATGCATGCCCTTGGTCAGTTCCACGCAAATGTCTTTCATGCCGATCAAGCCAGGAAGCAGCCATATTTGGGGATTCAAAAAAATGCACTGCTCCATCTGCTACCACGCGTAACTTAGCTGGATACAACATGGAGTAGACTAGTGGTATTGCCCGCATCCTTTTTTTTACTTCTGTGAATTTTGCCCTCTGTTTTTGGACAGCAGCCGAGAAATCTGGATATATTGAGACTTTGGAACCTTGTATGTCCATATCAGTTTTTTGTCTGGCTAAGCGTAATATAATGTCTCTGTCCTTGTAGTGGAGGAGTTTTAGGATAAATGGTCTGTGATTGCCCCCCCCGGTGGCGGTGGTCGGGATGGCACCCTGTGAGCCCTTTCCACTGAGAAGAATGGAGTAAGATTATTTTTCCCAAAAGTGTCTGCAAGCCATGCTTCAATGAACTCTGCAGGGTGTTTCCCTTCGGATTTCTCAGGCATTCCGACTATACGGATGTTCGACCTTCTTAATCTATTCTCCATATCTTCGATTCTAGCTGCTGATTCATCAGCTTTATTAGAGGTTATGTGCATTTCTTGGGATAAGGGGGGTAATTCATCCTCAATAGAGCTCACACGTCCCTCCAAAGCAGTGGCCCTCTCCCTGATTTTCTGCATATCTTGTCTAATGTGCAACAAGCCTTCCTTCACGCTTTTGACTTCAGTTGATAAGTCAGTAATGGAGGAGCCATAAGCATGGACTGCAGTTAGTATGTCCTGTAATGAGGGCTCTCTATTTTCCACATCTGTGGGATCAGCAGTGACTTGGGCAGGGAGGGGGGATGGTGGATTACTCACTGCGTTCCTGGAGGCCGCCGGCGCCATTTTCTCAGGCACATGTTGTGCTGTATTAGGAGTCTTCACAGGGGGTCCATTTTTGGCTGTTTTAGCTGTGCAGGCTAGCAGTTTGGACTTGACACCGCTGGCTTCATGGGCATATTGGCCGAGTTTAGCCGCCGCCGAGGCATAGGAGTCTCTTCCCGTTCGTTGCTGGAGCGGGGGTCCGCCATGCTGGGCCGTGCCGTCGGCGAGGAGGCTCCCTTCCTTCTTAGGCATGTTTGCCTTGTTATTATGGTGACCGGGAGTCGCTGTAGTGGTGACTCCACACTGGGGGCGAAGTATCCGGTCTATTTCTGCGATGTATATGGCTCACAACAGGATTCTGTGAAGCAAGATGCAGGAGCTAGTGTGAGACACGTCCTCTCACATGAACATCCAAGCCACGCCCCCCCGGTATCTTTATTTTCATGGTCATTGGTGCATGGTCAGATAGTGTAGCTATTTCTATATTCGTGGATACTACCAAGTCTAGGATTCTATGTTCTATCAGCCAACAGTCGATCCTAGTGTATGTCCCGTGTACAGGGGAGTAGAACGTATAATCTTGTGTCCTGGGTTGTTGCATTCTCCATACATCTACTAACTGGTAGTGGTGTAATTTCTGTTTTATCGCCTTCAATTGGGCGTTCCTCGTCCCCTGTACACGGGACGTACTGTCTTGTTTTGGGTCCATACAAAAATTCAGGTCCCCCGCCATGAACACTTTCCCTTTTTTAAATTATGATTATTTTTCCAGGGCTCCCCCCAAATTTATGGTTGGGCCTTTATTAGGGCGATAATTATTATCCACTGTGCATTCCATTCCCAACAGCTTCCCCCTTAAGAAGAGAAATCTTCCCTCCGGGTCAGTTAATCTATCCTCCAGGGAGAACCGAACTCCCTTACCTATTCCAGTTGCAACCCCTTTTGCCTCATTTGTCATTGAGTCGCCATAGTACCAAGTTGGGAGCTGATGGGAATACAACCTCACATTAGTTTCATGAGACAAGTATGTCTCCTGTAAGAAGACCACCCCGACCCCATGATGCTCAATCTCTTTCAAGATTTTATGCCTTTTTGTTGGTGTATTTAGCCCTCTCACATTGTAGGTCAAAAAAGATTAACTGTAGTTATGTTATAGTTATTCACAGCCTGTTTTCATAGAGATGGGTTATTTGCATCCTATTTTCATATAGATGTAATCTATTTCTAAGTTTACGATTATTTATAATGGGGTCTAGGGTTTTGCCAATCTCTTCCATATCTCTGCCTTATCTTCATATAGCTGAAATCGTACGATGATATCCTGGGGTATTTCTGCGTTTAGATACGAAGGTTTCCTAATCCCATGCAAACGGTCTATTTTGAGTTCTTGCTCTTCTCCTCTGTCCAGTAGAGGGTTAAATATTTCCTTCACAGTTTTTTTTCAGCTCTTCACCTCTCTCTTCTGGAAGCACTCTTATCCTTAGATTCTGGCGTCTGCTTTGGTTTTCTTGATTTTCCATTTTGTATAATATTTCCCTCTGATTGGTTTGCAGAATTTTAACTTGTGTTTTTAGTTCTTGTATTTCTGAGGTTTGCTTTTCGTTCTTGTCCTCCGTTTCCTCTACCCCTTTTCCCCTTTTAGCAGATAGCCAAGTCAGCTCACATTGTTGCGATTTCTGTCTTAAAAGAATTTTCTAATCTTTCAAACATCTCTATTATTTATGATTTAGTTGGCAATTGGGCGTAAGTACTTTGCTCTTCTGCACCTGCTTCATTATCCATCTTGACGTCTGCTTTAGTTTCTTCCTGTATTCCTCCTTTTTTTCGCAGACTCTCTTTTCTTTTCTTTTGTCGCTTGTTGTTTTTCAATGACAGAGCTTTTTGAGTTTTCCTCTTTTGTTAAATATTTTTGGATCATACTAATGTTCAAGCTCTCCCTTGGGGTTTTAGGCATGGTTCCTTTTGTAGTTCTTTCTTATCTATATAAATACTAGAACAAGAAGCAGAAGACTGATGCAGGGTTTTCACAGTCAAACAGGGTTTGCCAATGCACCTGCAAGGTTGTTCCATTCAACAAGGTTTCACAGTCAATTCGCCGTGCATCAACAGATTTCAGGGGATACACTGGGGCAGACACACGGATGCACATGCAAAATTTTTCACAGTCAGTAAAGTTTGCACAAGCAAATGCAAAATGTTCACATTTAACAGGGTTTCACCGTCAATTACCGGCCCATAGGCAGGTGCAGGGTTTTCCCATTTATCAAGGTTTCACATTTAATCACCCGTGCATAAGCAGTTTACGTACAAGATATAATTAAAGGTTTTTACTTGCTGCTTGCAGTCCGCTTGCTCATCTTTCCCTTGTAGGCATTTCCTATTTGGGGGGTCGCACTGTAACAAATGACAGGGTGTACATGCAAGTTTTTCTTTACCGTTAGCAGGGTTTGCGAAAGCAAGTTCAGGTTGCAAGATTTTCACATTCAACAGAATTTCGCCATCAATTACCAACTCATCAGCAAATTGCGAGCATAGCTTATATAATAAAAAAAAAAAAAAAAAAAAAAAAATTAGTTCTTTTGATTCACAGTCTGTTTGCCTGTTCCCCTATAAGTACTTCCATTGGGGGGGGGGTCACACTGGGGCAGGCAGATGGGTACATATACCGGATTTTCACATTTTATCAAGTTTGCAGAGTGCAGGTACTTAGATTTCACCTTCAACAGAATTTCACAGTCTGCTTACCATGACAGACAGATTTCTTACAAAGCCCCTGCAAAAATAATACCACCTGCTCACAATCCATTTATCAGTCGCACTAGAGCAGGTGAAAAAATGCACAAATTAGGTTTTCACAGCCAGCAGGGTATTGCAGTTAAAGATGCAGATTTTTTCCATTTAACAGGTTTTCACCAAGGTTTCCTAGTCCATTACCATAACATGATTAGATTACATGTATAGCATATATAAGGGTAATGTTTACTGCACACAGTCCATTAATGCATTTGCTCCCTTATATGTATTAACTATTAGAGGATCACACAGGTGTAGACAGGAGGATACACATGCCAGGTTTCTCAATCAATTAGGTTTTCAAATGCAAAATTTCACTCTTTCAACAAATTTTCATGTTCAATTAGCAGTGCATAGGTTGATTGCATACATAGCTCATAACTGTCAGCTCACCTCTCCCCCTGCATGTTCCATCCAAGTCTCAAGGGGGGGGGTGTAGGAGGGGGTCCTCCAGGTGTGTCGCTCCATGTTCTCTCCTGTGCTCCAGGGCTGCCGTCCCTCCTCCCCCTCTAGGATCAAGTCGGCTGCCGATTGGAGCGCCCGCTGTCCTGGTGATGTTCTGGGGGTGTAGTGGGCTTTCACCTCTGCCATATGTCTCAGCCCCTCACGCCGCTGGCTGCAGCTTGTCCGCCTGGAGCCTCCCTCATCCACTCAGTCTGGCCCATGATCATGCTCCTCCCCCACCTCAGCAGCATCAGCACACACCCATACTGCTGCTCGCCCCTGCTTCCTGTATAACAGTGTTTAAGCTTCATAGAACTGCACACATCCTTGGAATGTGGAACACTATTGGTTACGATTAAGTGTCATGTGTACATCCCAACGCTAAGCACTATTCCAGGAGCAAATCGATGGTTAGGAGGTCGAGGCTCCGGTGAAGAACTCACTCTGCTAGTTTGGTCCACTCAACATTCCATGACTCAATATCCTTTTGCCAGAATGGAAAACTTCAAGAGTAAATGGATGCACAGCCAAGGCCTTTTTTTTCAGTTCATCCCCTACCAGAATCTGGATGATGGGAGATGACCCATTCCCTGTCCCCCCCCCCCCCACCCCCACAAATTGACTGCAATTGGGAATGATTCAAAGTCCTCCCTCAGAGATTTACAGGCTTTTATTCTCCTCTGTGTCTTGTGCAAAGAAGACTGACGTTGAACTTAAAAAAACTGAGTATACTTGGATTTTGCAAAAGCGTTTGACACAGTTCCCCACACATGGCTAATGTGTAAGGTAAAGTCTACAGGAATGTAAAGATCAGTATTTGTTAGGAAACTAGTGGTTAATGATTCTTACTCTGAATGATCTAAGGTCATTAGTGGTGTACCCCAATGTTCAGTGTTGGGACCCTTCCTTTTTAATATCTTCATAAAATGATATAGGGTCTGGGATTAAAAGTACCATTTTGGTACCAAGCTATGCAGTGCAATGATGTCCTTACAGGAGGTCTCCAACATACAAGCCAACCTCAATGCACTGATTAATTGGGCAACTATGTGGAAAATGAGGTTTAATGTTGATAAATGTAAAAGTTACGCACTTAGGGGTTAAGACTATGCATGCATCATACATATTAAGGGAGTACAACTGGAGATGGACGAGAGAGAGAGAGATGGACGAGAGAGATGGACGAGAGAGAGAGAGATGGACAGAGAGAGAGAGAGAGAGAGAGAGATGGACGAGAGAGAGATGGACGAGAGAGAGAGAGAGATGGACAGAGAGAGATGGACAGAGAGAGAGAGAGATTGACAGAGAGAGAGAGAGAGAGAGAGAGATGGACAGAGGGAGAGAGAGAGAGGGGGAGAGAGAGAGGGGGAGAGAGAGAGAGATGGACAGAGGGAGAGAGAGAGAGAGATGGACAGAGAGAGAGAGAGATGGACAGAGGGAGAGAGAGATGGACAGAGGGAGAGAGAGATGGACAGAGGGAGAGAGAGATGGACAGAGGGAGAGAGAGATGGACAGAGGGAGAGAGAGAGAGAGAGAGAGAGAAATGGACAGAGAGAGAGAGATGGACAGAGAGAGAGAGATGGACAGAGAGAGAGAGATGGACAGAGAGAGAGAGATGGACAAGAGAAAGAGATGGACAAGAGAAATGGACGAGAGAGAGAGATATGGACGAGAGAAATGGACGAGAGAGAGAGATATGGACGAGAGAGAGAGAGAGATGGAAAAGAGAGAGGGATCATTTTCCCCTGTACAAATTAGTAAGACCTCATCTGGAATATTCAAGTTCAGTTTTGGGAACCAGTTCTCAAAAAGGATATTAGGAAACTGGAGAAAGTGTATAGAAGTGCAACCAAACTGATAATAATAGGCATGGAGGAGCTCAGCTAGGAGGAAAGATTAGAGGAACTGAATTTATTCTCTCTTAAGAAGAGATTAAGGGGGGATATCATCAACATGTACAATTACAGTACAGAATGGGTCCATTCAGTGAACTTTGTGTTGAGTTATTCACTTTAAGGTCATCACAGAGCACAAGGGGGCACTCTTTACATCTAGGAGGAAAAGAGATTTTATCTCCAAATACGGAAAGGTTTCTTCACAGTAAAGAGCTGTGAAAATGTGGAATAGACTGCAAGAGGTGGTTCTGGCCAGCTCAGTAGATGCTTTAAAAAGACCTGGATTATTTCCTAAATGTACATAATATAACTGGGTACTAACATTAATAGGCAAAGTTGATCCAGGGAATATCCGATTTCCTCTCGGGGGATCAGGGAGGAATTGTTTTCCCTGCTGTAGAAAATTGGATCATGCTTTGCTGTGGTTTTTCACCTTCCTCTGGATCAATTGTGGGTATAGGATTATGTATATGGGATTGTATGATTTTTTTTATTATTACTGATTGAACTAGAGATGGACTTGTGTCTTTTTTCAACCTGACTAATTATGTAACTATGAGTGTCAGTGAGAGATGGACATTTTCAATTCATGCGTCTTCCTTTCAGGGCTCCCCACCTCACCTTTATGGAAGTCCTAATCTCTGTGTGACCCCTCTAAGGAAATGGGGGTGCTTCAAATCCAACATTAGACTACTGTTGGCTCAGAGTCCAGATGACGTACTAGTTCAAATAGGGATTCTTCTGGCTAGCCTGAGAAGTTTGGGCTGGATAGGAGGTGTCAAAACAGTTGGAGCAGACCTGGCTAGTCATCAATACGCAGGCCTAGTTCAATGCTCAAGTGAGTACTTTTCTCATTTGAATGGGCCAAGCAGTTGTCGGCAGCTTCCCAATGCAGGGGTCTCTTGGAAACAATTGTCTTGCATCCCTATGCTACCCTGGGCACACTGGATTCTCTGGATGTTCCAAAGAATTTCCTTTTTGCAATGCAGACGTGCTTCTCAGATACACAGAAGCCTCTGGTGATGGGTATGTCAGGGGACCCTCATTTGATCCCATCTGGTAGGTTCATTATCTGGGACCATTGTCACCACTGAATGCCAGTACTTGGTTCCCAAAGAATGGGTCCTTTAACCACTTAAGCCCTGGACCATTTGGCTGCCCAAAGACAAGAGCACTTTTTGCGATTCGCCACTGCGTCGCTTTAACTGACAATTGCGCGGTCGTGCGACATTGCGCCCAAACAAAATTGAAATCCTTTTTTCCCCACAAATTGAGCTTTCTTTTGGTGGTATTTCATCACCATTGCGGTTTTTATTTTTTGCACTATAAACAAAAAAATAGCGACAATTTTGAAAAAAAATGCATTATTTTTTACTATAATAAATAACCCCAAAAAAATATATAATTTTTTTTTTCTCAGTTTAGGCCGATACGTATTCTTCTACATATGTTTGGTAAAAAAAAAAAATAATAATAATCGCAATAAGCGTTTGATTGGTTTGCGCAAAAGTTATAGCGTCTACAAAATAGGGGATAGTTTTATAGCATTTTTAATAATAATTTTTTTTTTTACTAGTAATGGCGGCGATCAGCGATTTTTAGGGATCCCGATTACAGGGAGCTGTGATCAGTGTCATTAGGCAGAACGAGGAAATGCTTGTTTACATCAGCCTTTCCCCGTTCTTCCTCTCCGTGAGACGATCGCAGGTATCCCCATGAACATAGAGTCCGCGGGACCCGCGATCACACTCACAGAGGTCGCGGCACCCGCAAACCGCTTTTTAAAGGGCAACGTACAGGTACGTTAATCTGCCTGTACGTATATCGGTGTGAGCCGGTCGGTAAGCGGTTAAAGTAACGCAGTGCCGTACTGCAAAAACTGACCTGGTCATTAAGGGGGTAAATTCTTCCAGGGCTGAAGTGGTTAATATATTAACCCCTTCCCGCCGACCGAACGCACATATGCGTCCTCGGCTTTCCGGGGTTATACCGGGATGATGCCCGCAGCTGCAGGCATCATCCCGGTACCGTTGTTTTCAGCGGGCGATCGGCTACCCGAATATAACAACCGATGCGGCTAAAAGCCGCTCGGCTGTTATACCGGAGGAGCGGGAGGGGACATCCCCCCCCTCCCGCCGCCTCCCGCCGCTGTTACCGGGCCTCCCGTGCGATCGGGAGGCCCGGTGTCCATTCAGGAATCTCCGGCGGCTGGGGGCGGGCTGGAACGAAGCTGTGAGCGGCTTCGTTCCAGCCTTCTAATTGTAAACGCGGAAGCGACGTCATGACGTCACTTCCCGTTTACTCGGCTGCCAATGGCGCCGAATTTAAAAAAGTACACAGTATTCAGAATCGCCGTTTTCGGCGATCTGAATACTTTGAAGTGTAAAGGAGGGATGGGGGGTCTTTTAGACCCCCCATCCCTCCATAAAGAGTACCTGTCACCACATATTACTGTCACAAGGGATGTTTACATTGCTTGTGACAGCAATAAAAGTAAAAAAAAAAAAAAAATTTTTAAACACAATTAATAAAAGTACAAAAATAAATAAAATAAATAAAAAAAAAAAAAAAAAAATTTTTAAAAGCGCCCCCGTCCCCGCGAGCTCGCGCAGCGAAGAAAACGCATACGGAAGTCGCGCCCGCATATGTAAACGGTGTTCAAACCACACATGTGAGGTATCGCCGCGATCGTCAGAGCGAGAGCAATAATTCTAGCCCTAGACCTCCTCTGTAGCTCAAACCTGGTAACCGTAAAAAATTTTTAAAGCGTCACCTATGGAAATTCATAGGTACCGTAGTTCGTCGCCATTCCACGAGTGCGTGCAATTATAAAGGGTGACATGTTTGGTATCTATTTACTCGGCGTAACATCATCTTTCACATTATACAAAAAAATTGGGGTAACTTTACTGTTTGGATTTTTTAAAATTCATGAAAGTGTCACTTTTCCAAAAATTTGCGTTTAAAACACCGCTGCACAAATACCGTGTGATAAAAAATATTGCAACAATCGCCATTTTATTCTTTAGACTCTCTTCTAAAAAAATATATATAATGTTTGGGGGTTCTAAGTAATTTTCTAGCAAAAAATACGGATTTTAACTTGTAAACACCAAATTTCAAAAATAGGCTTAGTCATGAAAGGGTTAAACACTGTTTCTCTTATTTCATAAGCTTTATCTCAGAGCATTCACATTGTTCTAGATGAGACCATAACTGAAGGGTGTGCATAAAGGCAGCATGTCTATGTGGAATTTCATGTTAAGCGATGGTTACTTACCTTCAATGTTAACAGCAACTGCACTGCATTTGTGAATGAGGTGGGGGCTGGAAGGTTATAATAGGTCACCGTGCGGAAAAAAAAAAGGTATGTGAAAGTCCAGCCAAGGGCCATAAAGTGGCAGGATCTAGAAGAAAATAAAGAAGAAACAAATAGTGAAATTTTGGGTGGGGTAATACTGCAGCTGCATCGGTTTGGGTTTATGTAATAGTTTTGAATTTTGGGTTTGTGCCTATTTTTAATATTTTAAGCGTGGAGTAGAGATATATTCTATAAATAGAGAAATAGGTGATAAAACAGTCCTATATATTATGAACTCACTTTACCTACTCCTTACAAAGTTTAATTACAAACATACTCTGGCAATCATTAAAATGCACCATTATGGAGTGGAGGAAAAAAGTCTGCAAACTCCTGATTGTGGCTAATTTTAGACAAGTTATGGCTTTAATTTCTCCCTATTCAATGTCCACTATATTAAGCCTTGTACACACAAGTAGTTTTTTTTTTTGGTTCAACCCAAGGGGCAGAATTAAAGAAAAAGAGAAGCTCATTGTACTAACTATGAGGCCTCATACACACGGACGTTTTTACAGCAGCTTTTTTGAGCTTTTTTTGCTGCTTAAGAACGCCACTCCATGTTATTCAATTGGCTCATACACATCATGGCGTTTTTGAGCTGTAACAGGCATGGTCGTTTTTAAGCTCAAAAAAAAAAAAAAAAAGGACCATCGCATTCTGAGGCTCCAGCGCTAGAGCTGTAAAAACGTCAGACGCCGGCAAAAAGTGTTAAACGCAAATTAACGAGGCTTAAAGCTGTGTTAAGCCTCGTCCGGCGTTTCTGTCTCTATTCAAAATCAATGGTTCTCTATGGGAGCCCACTGATTTGAATAGAAGTCGCACCAGAAGTCGGATCAAGATGATCCGACTTGCGGTTTTGATTTGTTTGCTGAGAATTTTGTGGGTGCACGCAGCCCGGTCGTTCAAGAAAGGGGGGGGGGCGAGCAAGTGCCCCCCCTCCTGGAACATACCAGGCCACATGCCCTCAACATGGGTGGGTTGGCCCTGCGCCCCCACCCCAAAGCACCTTGTCCCCATGTTGATGAGGACAAGGGCCTCTTCCCGACAACCCTTGCCCGGTGGTTGTCGGGGTCTGCAGGCGGGGGGCTTATCAAAATCTGGGAGCCCCCTTTAATAAGGGGGCCCCCAGATCCTGGCACCCCACCCTATGTGAATGAGTATGGGGTACATCGTACCCCTACCCATTCACCTGGGGGAAAAAGTGTCAAAAAAAAAAAAAAAAAACACACTACAAAAGGTTTTTAAATTAATTTATTAGGCAGCTCCGGGGGTCTTTTCCGACTTCTCTGCGCTCTCCGGCCTCTTCTCCCAGGCTCTTCCGCTATCTTCTGCCCGCTCTTTTGCTAGCAGTTCCCCGGGTCTCTTCCGACTTCTCCAGCCTCCTCTCCCGCTGTCTTCTGCCGAGCTCCTCCGCTATCTTCTGCTCTTTTGCCCGCTCTTTTGCTAGCAGTGGCCCAGTCTTCTCCGTCGTCTTCTTCCCTCCGGTCTTCCTCCGATGTTGACACGACGCTCTCTCCTGCCGTAATGCAGTGTGCGCGGTGCGCAAAGACTTATATAGGCTTGAGGCGGGGTCACCGCGTGATGTCATCCGTTGACCACGCCCCTTATGATGTCACAGTCCCCTCATACATAAATGGACTTGCATGGTACCCCATGAACAAACACACCAACTTATATAAAATTGTATAAATATATTCCAAAAATCATCTTCATTGAAAGCTGACATACAATGCATTAACCTCCTCAATACCAGACACTTTCACCCCCTTCCCGCACAGGCCAATTTTCAGATTTCGGTGCAGACACGCTAGATAGAGCTTTTTTTTCATGGTATTTTATCAACACTGGGGTTTGTTCTTTTTTTTTTTAAAAGACAAAATACCAAAAAGGTTTGAAAAAAAAAGTTTGCTAGCTTTTGTTATAAACATTTTGCAAACAAATCTTTCTTTACAAATTTAGGCCAAAACGTATTCTGCTACATTTATTTGGTAAAGAAATAACCCAAATCAGTGTATATTATTTAGTCTGTGTGAAAGTTAGAGCGTCTACAAACTATGGTTTATTAATTTGTACATTGATCAGTGCTGATGTACCGACTGCCTCATCTCATTTCTTGAGGCCTTAAATGGCCATGACAGTACAAATACCCCCCAAATAACCCCTTTATGGGGGCAGACAGTCCAAGGTAATTAGTAAGAGGCATAGTGAGTTTTTTTTTTTTCTTTTACTGAAATTTTTTTTTAAGGATTTTCTGAAGGACAAAGGGATTGTACATCATTATAAAAACATGGGGTGTTTTAAAGGAGAACTCCGGGATAGGCAAAAAGATTGCCCATTACTACACCCCTTACACAAAACACTAAACAGTTAATACATTTTTGGAAAATTTCCTTACCATTGAAGAGAAAAGTCTAACCAGATTTTCAGGAAGACATCTCTAATTCAAAAGATAACAGCATCTGCTCTGCCAAGGAGGAGGTGTTACAGAAGTGGTTACCTCATATCCACTCCTCTCTACAGGAAAAGTAACTAAATTTCCTATAAATCTTTGGGAATTACAGTGAATGTGGGAGGGTACACTAGGCCTGCACATGTTAAATGTGAACTCGCCCACTTCAACATCAAACACACCCCCTCATTCTCCAGCCACACTGCTCAGCACAATGTAATGAAATGTAAAGCATGCATGTGCAAAATGTTTAGTTCATTCTATGTAGCAATAAATATTTAATTCTCCCTCCTCTAGGTTTTCAGTTACTGGTTGTGGCTGCTACCTTCACATGCCCTCTCTCCCCCTACCGCCACAACAGGAGATAAACATGTTGCCCTTACATGCTTTATCTAATCATTACTGAACTGTAGACTCATGCCCATACTTATATATTATATCCACTGGCCATATATCCAATGGCTGAAATCGAATCACATTTGCACCAAAATGGTGCAGGACCCTTTTTTTTGGTTCACACTTATGCGATCTGATTCATTTCACAGTTCGTACTACGATCTGCTGATCAATCTGGGGGTGTTGTTACCTTTACATTGCCACCCGCAGCGGTTTGCAGATCTTAGTGTAAACCACTGTGCGATTCAGGTGCGATGCAGGGATTTGCAGGGTTCTCGCATCGCACTAGTGTGAACCGGCACTCAGTGCTTGTATGGTGTGAGCAGATCCCTAGCCGCAACATGCTGCTTTAAATCGGCATGTGGCAAAAAAAAAGTACCTTATTAATCAATAACTTAATAATGGTGGAACTCTCTAATATATCTAATATATAAAAAAAAACTGTATATCTGTAACATCAGTAGGGCAGTGGACGGCGTCAGTCAATGACAGTGTCAACATGGATGTTGGCTCTCTACCATGTGATCAATTACCGTATGTCCAATCACAGCTGATCACATGTAAACAAACCCTGATTAAGGCAATTTCCTTGCTTTAGCGCTGCCACTGTGTGAGGAAAGGAAAGCAAATAATTGGCTTTCCTGTGACAGGGGGAATTTACACTGATAGGTCACTAATGATCAGTACCCTGGTTATCAGTGCAGAAAATCACTGCCCATCAGTGCAGCCAACCAGTACCCATCGGTCACGCCAATTAGTGCAGGGGTTTCCTCCATTCCTGGCAAGTTTTAAAAAAAATGTATGTCTTATTCTCATTTTGATGTTTATTACATGTGAAATCACATATAACTGGAATTATTGCACTTGAAGTTAAAGTGGTGGTTAAGCCGCTTTATACCATTCTCTCTGTTTAATAATCCTTTGTGTCCCTGTGTCTGTGTTTTATAAAACATAAGCCATTCTTTAGCTTATCTCAGAGCGCCGCTTGGCGTTCACATGACCCGCCACCTCTCTGCTCTCCTCGTCTGGCAGCTGCAGCGGGCGGGCCCGAGAAACCCCCGCTGATGTTACTTGGGAGGCAGGGAGGACAGGAGGATAGAGGCACCATGTCACATGAGTAAATAAAAAGAACCGCGCTAGAAAAGATATATCTTTGAATCAAAACAAAAAAGCAGCAGCATACAGTGCGACAACACAAAAGTCCAATATAGTATATAGAAACTGCGCTAAAAAAGAAAAAAACGTCCAAAAGGTTTTATCTATGGGCATCCAACAGAGGCACTTAAGGTCTTGCAAACACCATAATGTGTACATATAGATAAAGTAAGGTGCCCAACCACCGTGGCTGTAAATTGCGCTTACCAAACAGCAAGCAGTATGAGCAGATGGCTTACAACCCAGCCAGGGCCTTTTTGATGTAGTAAATGTTTCCACTCTCTCCAGGCTCAGATCGCCGTTCCCTCAGTATATACACCAAAAAAAGAAGAAAGAAATAACAAGAGAACTGGCCATAGTGTAGTATGTCTGGGCATCAAATAAGGACACTTAGCAAACACCCTGATGTGCACATAAAACCAAAGTGAGAAACCCGACCACCGTAGCTGTAGAGTGTGCTTACCAAATCGCAAGCTTTATAGGCAGATGGCTTACGACCCAGCCTGGGCTCTTTACAGATAATGATGGAAAGTTAGTATTTTCACTCGCTGCAGCTATGAGATCCGTTTCCTCAATATACCGCTAGCAGCCACTGCTCCAACTTCACCTGTCCTGTGAGTACCGAGCGGCGCTCTGAGATAAGGTAAAGAGCAGCTTATTTTTATAAAACACAGACACGAGGGCATAAAGGATTAATAAACAGAGAATGGTATAAAACATTCAAAGTAACTTTTGCAGAAGGAGGGGAGGGGGCGGGCACTGAAACAGGAGCAGACAGGCGGGGGAGGAGTGACAGAGGGAGACACAGGAGAGCTGCAGATATCCGCAGCTGACAGAGGCGCGTAAACAGACCACGGTGTCAGGGCTCAGCAGCCATGATATACTGTGGTCAGTTTTCAGAGGGGAGGGCAGAAACTTGCAGGATCAGCCACGTTTTCTAGATGATAGAAGGGGCCAAATTTCACAGCCAAGCACTGTGCTGTATAACATGCTTTAAAAGGAACAGGATCAACATATATATATTTTTTTAGGTGAACAAAATCTTTAATCTGTATTGCAAATATCTATAGGAGGGCCAACTATGGTATGTAACTGAGGCTTATTAGCCTATGTGATTAATTAACAATTTTAGCCAAGTACAATTACCAATGTGTCAATCTTTAGCTCCTATAGGCACCCTTCTGGGCCCCCTGTAGCCAGTTACAGGGTTGAGTTTGACTACTGTCCCCTGGCTGCGTGGCGGTGCTCACTCTGTGTCCTGGGAGTTTGGCACGGCATGTCTTTGATATGGGGACTGGGGGGCTGGAGGTCTAGGTTAGACAAAACTGTGATTTCTCTGTAGCATGATCGTTCACTTGAATTATGTTATGATACCTGGGTCTTATGATTAATGTACTTTCTTTTCCCTTTTTTCAGTGTTTTTACTCCTTTGTATTATTTGCTTACTCCCTTGATGAAGCCAATGTATTGGCGAAACTAGTAGGGATCAATTGACCATCGACTACCTTTCAACATCTCTGGTGTCGGTCAATATTTAAAACTGTTAAGTGCTTTCTGTCTAGTTTACTTGTTCACAATGTATATGTAATTAATTATTTATACTTTTTAGAATTGTATATCAATAAAAATTTATTTTTTATAATAATTGTATTCCGATTTGTTTTTGGCACGGCGATAATCCCACTCTCCCTGCTTCCACATATACAATTTTTTAGGGATGAGGTGCTGTATCTATTAGGACATTCCACCCACCACCTTCTATCTATAGAAGGGGTTTCCACCATCTTTGCTAAGTTTGATGTGTATTCTATGTGACGTTACCCATCACAGAAACCGGTATTGTGGTAACACTTTAGTCTATTGAGATTACCATACATTAAAAGGCTCCACCATTATTGTTAAGCTATTAAATAGTAAGGTAGCGCTGCACTTTTTTTTCTGGTGTGGGAACACATCAGTGCTTAGCAGCAAGCCTTTTACTGACTATTTTTTATTTTACCTCCAGTGGTTCATTGTAAATAGTAATGCAGTGATTACAGATTATACTAAAGATTGGTATGTGGCGCAATTAAACAATCGGCATGTGGCAAAAGTAAACATTGGCATGTGAAAAACACAAAAAAGTGCAGCGCTACCTTACTAATCAATAGCTTATCAATAATGGTAGAATCCTCTAATGAATGGAAATATCAATAAACTTCAATATTACAGGCCTCTGTGATATGTAATGTCATATATAATTGACATCAAACTGAAAATAAGACATTAAAAAATTGAAACTTTGCAAGAATTATGGAAAATCCATCTACATATATTTGCAGAACAGATTAACTTTTTAGTTGGGAGGTTCCCACCGTTATTGCACTTTGTTTTTTTTTTTCTGGTTAAGATTGTTACACTGAATTGTATAGGTTTTAGTTACAATTACAATGTAAATAATTGCATTTGATGCAAATCTGTATTGCAAATATCTATAGAAGGGGTTTCCACAATCCCTGCAATGTTTCATTTTGTATGTCTTATTTTCAGTTTGATGTGTATTGTATGTGACGTTACATATCACAGAGACCGGTATTGTGGTATAATTGAAGTTTATTGAGACTTACATACATTAGAGGGTTCCACCATTGTTAAAGTGATTGTAAAGGCAAAAGTTTTTTTTTTTTTATCTCAATGCATTGTATGCAACATAAAAAAAAACGTCTGTGTGCAGCAGCCCCTCTAATACTTACTTGAGCCCATCTCTAACCAGCGATGTTGCAGGGGAGACTCAGCCGCATGGGGCTCTCCCTTCCGATTGGCTGAGACACAGTTGCAGCGCCATTGGCTCCCGTTACTGTCAAAGTCAGTTAGCCAATTGGGAGTTGGGGCGGGGCCAAACCGTGGCTCCATGTCTGACTGGACACAGGGAGCTGTGGCTCGGGTGCCCCCACAGCAAGTTGCTTGCTGTGGGGGCACTCGACAGGAGGGAGGGGCCTGGAGCAACGAAGAGGGACCTGAGAAGAGGAGCATCTGTGCGTAAAATCATTTCATAGAGAAAGTATAACATGTTTGTTATTTTTAAAGAAAAAAAATACAAGACTTTAGTTATTGATCAATAAGGTCTTGGGTCTTTTTTCAACCTATCTATGTAACTATGTAAGGTAGCGCTGGACTTTTTTTTTTTTTTTTTTTCTTTTTTAACTAACAGAATGTTCCTTTATTGAAACAATGACCTGGTACAATGTATGCAAAATAGAAATAATCAAAGCAGTACAGTGCACACAGACAATGGCAAAAAAAAGGCATAGCTTTGGTAACATAAGATAAGTACGTACACCACATATAAGCGTTATTAGGATAATAGTTCTCAATCCACAATATTCCCAAGGCACATAAAGAAGGCATCACAGCCACCAATAGGTGATCAGAATACAGAGGGGGAGAATACCCCCAATTAAGCGGTTTATGGCTGCAATACCCTATCAAACTTCTTAGGGGAGTTCCTGCCTATATACAGTGCCTGTCAGGTCACCTAGAGGCTGGGTGACAGATGCACACCGTTGAGATCAGGAGTGCACCGCAAGGTAGTGGACCCTACGGCTGACTGCTGCGGATTAAACCCTGGGAGGTTTCAGGAAGCAGGTCTACTGGATCACTGACACAGATCCCACTGGGAGCTAGAGCATAGATTCCCCAGGGCGCGGAGTCCAAGAGCCAGCAGGTGTTCACCAGAGCCTTTAATGGTAAGGATGGACTGAGCTGCAGTCTGGCTCCAGGTCGCGGCCCCCCAGGGTCTCACAGCTCACGCTCACGGCAGACTACAGGAGAAGAGGAAGGAGGCAGCAGGCTGGAACAACAAGGAAAGTAAGGGACAAGCCAAGGTCGGGGCCACAAGCAGACAAGGACAGCAGAGTACACGCCAAGGTTCAGGGTCACAGGCAAACAGGGATGGTCGGGAACACGCCAAAGGTCAGGGTCAGGAGCAGACAGGAATAGTTAAGAACAGGCCAAAGTCGGTAACAGGAATCAGATGTAGGAAACACAGCAAATACACACAGAGGCTAACACACAATTGTTGATCAGCACTGCTGGCTTGCAGTGCACAGGTTAATATAGGGTTCCCTGATAGGGCCTGGGGTGGGGCCATGCTTAGAGGAGAGGTTACAAAAGCAGTCAGGTGAGGGTCAGCTGGTCTCTAGAGATGAACACATGGAGACAGGTATGCTGATCGACAAACTCTATTGCATAACCATGACAGTACCCCCCCTCTTAAGACCTCCCCCGCCCCCGCCTGTGCCCAGGCTTAAAAGGGAAACTCCAGATGGAACCTCCTCAATAGACGAGGAGCAAAGACCTCAGATGCAGTCATCCAAGACCTCTCCTCAGGACCAAACCCTTTCCAATGTACGAGGTACTGAAGAATGCCTTTAGGGAGCGGGGAATCCAAAACTTGACTAAATTCGTACTTTAGATTATCCTCAGAGGCCGGAACCGAGGTAAGGAGAGGACGAAAGGACTTATTGGGGACTAAAGTCTTTTTAGAAATGGGAAAGGGCACGAGAAGACCATCAGAAGTCTGAGCAGGGTCCCCCAGACCCTTAAAGATGTGCTGGACATCCAACACAGGACCATCAGACTGGGTAGAGGTCAGTGGATCCCTGAGGTTAGGTTGGTTAAAAGGTATCGTGTCACAAGAGTTAAGCTGGATAGCTGAAACACAAAGAGAATATAGAGAGCCCTGAACAAAAGATTGAAAACCCCACCTGGCCGAATGAGGCATTCTATCCAAAGGATGGATTGAGCCTCTTAAACAGGTTTGAACGGACGTAGTAGCAGTAGGGCTGGACTGGTGCAGAGGCCGACTGAACAGCATTGCCAGGTGCAGCGACCACCAGAATTGCATCGCAGGGCGTAGCGACTGTGGAACTGGTGGACGAGTCAGCCTGGGTGTGTGTCCAAGGGGGTCCAGGGACAGGCAAAGTGAAATGGCCATGCAAACTTGAGTGACTGATCGGCTCAGGTTCACAGGTAGGCTTCTCATCCAGAGAACCACACGACCCAGAGAGTGCCTCAGCCCGACTATTGCAGGAGACATTCCAGAAATCGCTATACGCAGCGGGAAGAGCAGAAGATACTGGGATGGTGGCAACAGGAGTATTCTCTTTTGGGGTAACCTTGAGTAGGCAGGAGGAGGAACAGGAGGAACCCCAAGTCAAGATCTGTCCATCAGTCCAGCCAACATGTGGCGAATGGAGCCGTAACCAAGAAAGACCTAATATGATAGGAGACGAAGCCTTAGGTAGGACAAGGAAGGATATCCACTCCTGGTGGAGTGTCCCTACCGACATCTTAACAGGGAGGGTCTGGAAGCGGATAGGGCCCCCTGGGAGAACAGTGCCATCAATCGCCAAGACCACCAATGGCGTAGTAAGGGGCAAAAGGGTAAGTCTCATGGAAGACGCAGTACCCCAATCCATGAAATTGCCAGCGGCTCCGGAATCCAGATGTGCCGAGACCGAACGAGAGGAAGCGCCGACATGAAGGAACACAGAAAGAAGAAGACGAGAAGGTGAAGGTGATACTTCAGGGTCTAATACGCCACCTTCCAGATGTATTAGCCCCGATCGTTTTTCTGGACAAAGAGAACAAGTGTCACGAAAATGACCTTTGGCCCCACAGTAGAGGCATAGGCCCAGAGTTCTGCGCCTAGCGCATTCTTCAGGAGACAACTTGGTCCAGCCCAGCTGCATAGGTTCCTCAGTGGGCAGGGGGTGCTCCTCGGATCGAAGAGAAGGGACTGGGAGCTCAAGCTGCCTAAGGAATGGGGAGTGCTGGCGTCTTTTTTCCAGGGCCCTCTCCTGAAAGCGAATATCGATCTGGTTACACAAGGTGATGACACCGTCCAGATCAGCAGGAAGGGATCTTCCTGCTAATTCATCCTTCACTCTATCAGAGAGGCCATGTAAAAAGGTTGCAACTAGGGCCTCATTATTCCAGCTCAATTCAGCTGTGAGGATACGGAACTGAAGAGCATACTGTCCCACAGAAGCGGAATCTTGACGGAAACGTAAAAGAGCGCTAGCCGCTGAGGAGACACGACCCGGTTCCTCGAAGATATTCCGAAAACGTTTCAAGAAATCAGACAGGCTAGAAACCACTGGATCATTCAGTTCCCACAGAGGGGCAGCCCAAGCTAGCGCCTCGCCGGAGAGAAGGGATATAATATAGGCTACTTTCGCCCGATGGGACAGGAAGTTTTGGGGATGAAGTTCAAAATGAATCGTGCACTGGCTAAGGAACCCCCTGCAAGCCTTTGAGTCCCCAGAGAAACGGGCCGGAGCTGGCAGTTGTAATGAATGTGTGGCTGCGACTGGTGCGATAGGTGCAGCAGCAGATAGCGGTTGAGGTTGTTGAACCGGGGGTCCTAATAAAGGCCTGAACCTGTTCAAAACTTGGGTCAGATGCGATTCCTAGGTCTCAAGTCTGCGAACTAAGCCCTGCAGCGGATCATCTGCGGGTAGCGGCACATCAGCCGGGTCCATGGCTGATCAAACTGTCAGGTCACCTAGAGGCTGGGTGACAGATGCACACCGTTGGGATCAGGAGTGCACCGCAAGGTAGTGGACCCTACGGCTGACTGCTGCGGATTAAACCCTGGGAGGTTTCAGGAAGCAGGTCTACTGGATCACTGACACAGATCCCACTGGGAGCTAGAGCATAGATTCCCCAGGGCGCGGAGTCTAAGAGCCAGCAGGTGTTCACCAGAGCCTTTAATGGTAAGGATGGACTGTGCTGCAGTCTGGCTCCAGGTCGTGCCCCCAGGGTCTCACAGCTCACGGTAGACTACAGGAGAAGAGGAAGGAGGCAGCAGGCTGGAACAACAAGGAAAGCAAGGGACAAGCCAAGGTCGGGGCCACAAGCAGATAAGGGCAACAGAGTACACGCCAAGGTTCAGGGTCACAGGGATGGTCAGGAACACGCCAAAGGTCAGGGTCACGAGCAGACAGGAATAGTTAAGAACAGGCCAAAGTCGGTAACAGGAATCAGATGTAGGAAACACAGCAAATACACACAGAGGCTAACACACAATGGTTGATCAGCACTGCTGGCTTGCAGTGCACAGGTTAATATAGGGTTCCCTGATAGGGCCTGGGGTGGGGCCATGCTTAGAGGAGAGGTTACAAAAGCAGTCAGGTGAGAGTCAGCTGGTCTCTAGAGATGAACACATGGAAACAGGTATGCTGATCGACAAACTCTATTGCATAACCATGACAGTGCCTTGAAAAAGTATCCATACCCTTTGAAATTTTCCACATTTTGTCATGTTACAACCAGTACTATAGAAGGGACGGACTGCACCTAAATGAGGAGGGTGCAGGTCAGCTGGGAGTAAGATGGCCAAAAAGTTAGAGGGGTTTTTAACCTAGGCGACGGGGGGGGGGGGGGGGGGGGCAGAGGTAGAGATAGTCAGAACATAGTCCAGAGGGTAGTATTCGGGGCATTAGTGGTAGGTTGACTAAAGCACATAAACCCAAGGTAAGTATAGTAACAAGTCCTAGTTGCAATCTCAGAACAACCAATAAGAGGTAAGAGGATAGTATGCGACCGGTCTAAACTATGTGGCATGTTCACCAATGCCAGGAGCCTTGTGGACAAGATGGGTGAGCTAGAGATACTATTGTACAAGGAGGATTTGGATCTTGTGGGAATTTCAGAGACCTGGTTCAACAGCTCTCATGATTGGCTGGCAACCATTCAAGAGTATACCCTTTATCTCAGGGATAGAGAGGGTAAAAAAGGGGGAGGAGTATGACTATATATGAAGAATAATGTAAAAGTGAATATGAGGGATGACATCACTAAGGGAGCTAGGGAGGAGGTGAAATCTTTATGGGTAGAGCTCCAAAGGGATGAAGCTAAAGGGAAAATATTACTGGAAGTATGCTATAGGCCCCCTTACCTGAGGGGGGGGCGGATCTCCCATCACAAGTTGGATTAGGAGCAAGGATGGGAAGTGTTATCATAATGGGGGATTTTAATTATCCAGACAAACTGAGCAGAGAGAACCACGCATTCGTCTAAGGCTCGCCAGTTCCTAAATGTCTTGCAGGACAATTTCATGGTTCAGATCGTAGACGCACCAACTAGAAATAAAGCATTACTGGATCTACTGATTACCAACAATACAGACCCGATCACGGAAGTGGAAATACGGGGCAATTTAGGAAACAGTGAGCACCGGTCAATTGGCTTTAGTATAAATCACACAAATAGGAAACATAAGGGGAATACAAAGACACTGAATTTCAAAAGAGCCAACTTCCCTAAACTACGAACCTTGCTAGAAGGCATGAATTGGGATAAAATCTTATGAACAAAGAACACGGAGGAGAGATGGTTTTGCTTTAAGAGCATGTTAAATAAGGGCATTACCATTGCGTAATAAATTTAAAAGAGCTTACAAAAATCCTGAATGGCTTAACTCCAATGTAAAAATGCATATAAAAGCAACGGAGAAGGCCTTCAAAAAATACAAGGTTGAGGGATCATCATCACCATTCAGACTTTATAAAGAATGCAACAAGAAATTTAAGGGTGCAATTAGGGTGGCTAAGATAGCACACGAAAAACACATAGCGAAGGAGAACAAAAAAAAATCCCAAGAAATTCTTTAAGTATGTAAACAGTAAAAAAGGACAGACCATATTGGCCCCATAAAGAATGAGGAAGGACATCTGGTTACAAAGGATGGGGAGATGGCGAAGGTACTGAATTTATTCTTCTCCTCGGTCTTCATGAGGGAATCGGGGTGGCTTTAGTAACCAAACTGCAATGTTTATCCTTATGACACATCACAGTAAGCACCTCCATGGTTAACAGAGGACAGAATTAAAATTAGACTTGGGAAACTTAACATTAATAAATCACTGGGACCAGATGGCTTGCACCTGAGGGTACTTGGGGAACTCAGTCAAGTAATTGCAGGACCATTAAGGATATAAATCAAATATTCCACGCTTAGGATCAGTGTTAGCAAAGAACTGCAGCCCCCCAAGCAAAATGGAAACACCGAAGTGGAATCCACATAACACAGAATGTTCTAATAGGGAAATGGCGCTGTTCACAGATAATGGAAAAATCAATAAACGCAAAGCCCAACCCACCAAAAAATGGGAATGAAAAATGTGACTAAAAAATGTGAAAAATTAATAAATGTGCAGTGTGCACCAAGGTTCACACCAAACTAAGTGGGAGAATCTAACTGAAATCCTGTAAGTTAATCCATTAATTATTACATACCTGTCTGATACACCTTCACTGGACAATTTACATTGGACGATTTTGATTGTATCACATACACCAATTTATTTATAATTTGTTTGATTGCACACTGGACTATTTACATTGGACGATTTTGTTTGTATCACATACACCAATTTATTTATAATGTTTGATTGCACATATCCATTATTCTCATCTTTTGATTAATTCACCCTAAATTACACATTTCCACATTTTTTACTATTTATATCCAAAGGGCTACAGATTCTTTATATATATTTTTTATGTATTGTCTATGGTATTGGGCACGTGAGTGGGATTTTCCAACGCTAATATTACTTTTTATGTCATCTTGCATTTTTTCACTTATGGTAGTGACTTGCATATTCACACCTTATGTAATATAATTAATGGATTAACTTACAGGATTTCAGTTAGATTCTCCCACTTAGTTTGGTGTGGACCTTGGTGCACACTGCACATTTATTAATTTTTCACATTTTTTAGTCACATTTTTCATTCCCATTTTTTGGTGGGTTGGGCTTTGCGTTTATTGATTTTTCCATTATCTGTGAACAGCGCCATTTCCCTATTAGAACATTCAATTGCAGGACCATTGTTCCTAATTTTTACTGACAGTCTACTGACTGGAATGGTACCAGGTAATTGGAGAAAAGTCAATGTAGCACCAATATTTAAAAAGGGCCCAAAATACATCCCTGGGACTTACAGACTAATTAGACTAACATCAATCGTATGCAAGCTCTTGGATAGGGTGATAAGGGACTATATACAAGATTTTAGTAACAAGTATCATTAGCAGTAATCAGCATGGATTCATGAAGAATGGTTCTTGCCAAACCAATCTATTAACCTTCAATGAAGTGAGTTGCCATCTAGATAAAGGAAGGCCCGTAGACGTGGTGTATCTGGATTTTGCAAAAGCATTTGACACAGTTCCCCACAAACGTTTACTGTACAAAATAAGGTCTGTTGGCATGGACCATAGGGTGAGTACATTGATTGAAAACTGGCTACAAGGGAGAGTTCAGAGGGTGGTGATAAATGGGGAGTACTCAGAATGGTCAGAGGTGGGTAGTGGGGTCACCCAGGGTTCTGTGCTAGGACCAACCCTCTTTATTTTGTTCATAAACGACTTGGAGGATGGGGTAAACAGTTCAATCTCTGTATTTGCGGATGATACTAAGCTAAGCAGGGCAATTACTTTTCCGCAGGATGTGGAAACCTTGCAAAAAGATCTGAACAAATGAATGGGTTGGGCAACTACATGGCAAATTAGGTTTAATGTAGAAAATGTGACAGTTTCTTACTAGTACAGTGGGGCAAAAAAATATTTAGGCAGCCACCAATTGTGCAAGTTCTCCCACTTAAAAAGATGAGAGAGGCCTGTAATAGTCATCATAGGTATACCTCAACTAAGAGACAAAATGTGGAAACAAATCCAGACAATCACATTGTCTGATTTGGAAAGAATTTATTTGCAAATTATGGTGGAAAAAAAGTATTTTGTCAATATCAAAAGTTAATCTCAATACTTTGTTATATATCCTTTGTTGGCAATGACAGAGGTCAATCGTTTTCTATAAGTCTTCACAAGGTTGTCACACACTGTTTCTGGTATGTTGGCCCATTCCTCCATGCAGATCTCCTCTAGAGCAGTGATGTTTTGGGGCTGTCACCGAGCAACACGGACTTTCAACTCCCTCCAAAGGTTTTCTATGGGGTTGAGATCTGGAGACTGGCTAGGCCACTCCAGGACCTTGAAATGCTTCTTACGAAGCCACTCCTTTGTTGCCCGGATGGTGTGTTTGGGATCATTGTCATGCTGAAAGACCCAGCCACGTTTCATCTTCAATGCCCTTGCTGATGGGAGGTTTGCACTCAAAATCTCACGATACATGGCCCCATTCATTCTTTCATGTACACGGATCAGTCGTCCTGTTCCCTTTGCAGAGAAACAGGCCCAAAGCATGATGTTGATGCCCATGCTTCACAGTAGGTATGGTGTTCTTTGGTTGCAACTCAGCATGCTCTCTCCTCCAAACACAACGAGTTGTGTTTCTACCAAACAGTTCTACTTTGGTTTCATCTGACAATATGACATTCTCCCAATCTTCTTCTGGATCATCCAAATGCTCTCCAGCAAACCTCAGATGGGCCCAGACGTGTACTGGCTTAAGCAGGGGGACACGTCTGGCACTGCAGGATCTGAGTCCCTTTTGGTGTAGTGTGTTACTGATGGTAGCCTTTGTTACGTTGGTCCCAGCTCTCTGCAGGTCATTCACTAGGTCCCCCCATGTGGTTCTGGGATTTTTGCTGACCGTTCTTGTGATCATTTTGACCCCACGGGGTGAGATCTTGTGTGAAGCCCCAGATCGAGGGAGATTATCAGTGGTCTTGTATGTCTTCCATTTTCTAATTATTGCTCCCACAGTTGATTTCTTCACACCAAGCTGCTTGCCTATTGCAGATTCAGTCTTCCCAGCCTGGTGCAGGTCTACAATTTTGTTTCTGGTGTCCTTCGACAGCTCTTTGGTCTTCACCATAGTGGAGTTTGGAGTGTGACTGTTTGAGGTTGTGGACAGGTGTCTTTTATACTGTTAAGTTCAAACAGGTGCCATTAATACAGGTAATGAGTGGAGGACAGAGGAGCCTCTTAAAGAAGAACATACAGGTCTGTGAGAGCCAGAAATCTTGCTTGTTTGTAGGTGACCAAATACTTATTTTCCACCATAATTTGCAAATAAATTCTTTCAAAAATCAGACAATGTGATTGTCTGGATTTGTTTCCACATTTTGTCTCTCATAGTTGAGGTATACCTATGATGACAATTACAGGCCTCTCTCATCTTTTTAAGTGGGAGAACTTGCAAAATTGGTGGCTGACTAAATACTTTTTTGCCCCACTGTACCTTACAATAGCATTGATAAGGAGCTTCTAAGATGTGGAGGCTGAATTAGGTGGGATTAGCAGGCAGCCAAGGGTCTCATAAAGTTGTTTTTGGCGTAGGTGTCGGCGTGGTTGGAGGCGGTGAGAAGGTGAGACCCTAATTGTGAAGTGGTTTTAAACCATCCTTGGAGTTAAAATAGATGTGAGTTGGTTCTGGTAGGTTATTAGCAACTTAGTCAGGAAACCCCATGGGGAGAATATTTTCTGTGATGGTAGAATGGATTTGCAAACGAGTGGCGAGGTGGCCACTGAATTATCATTGTAGAGAGAAATTTGAGTGTAGGAGTCTGGTAGGATGCGTTATGACCTGGTTGCACAAAGTATTCTCACTTTCATGTGAAAGTGAGAATCTGTGTATTGTTGCCGATAGAATGACTAGGTTATGTGATCTACATAAGCCACTCAGCCATTTAAAATAATGACGGGGTGACAGCGTCTGCTGTTTATCGCATCATTAGCTGTGATTTGTGTCCAGATGTACGAGGCTGTACGCAGTCTGCTGCTAATCACTCTAAGTGGCTACATGCAATCTGCAGCGAACGCAGTCAGGCCACAATTACTTTTACTGGGCTGAGTGGACAATGAGGATTACATAACACGTCATTGCTGCATCAAGAATACACATATTATTTATGCAGGAATACGGTGGCAGCAACAATACCGTTGTGTGAAATGGGTATTCAATTAAAAAAAAAAAAAAAAGTGTACTGCTTTGATTCATAGAGTTGTTGACAGTTGTCATGAAGTATCTTACCCTTTTCTCTTTAGCCTTATATTGGAGCTATTTTATATGGTAAGATGACAAGCTGTCAAAGTTACCGGCAGCAGGAATTCTCATACACACAGGCACCAGGTAGCTTTGACATGCGCGCATTGATGGGGCTGTGAGCGTGCTCTGCAGTGAGGACTGCCGTGCGTGCACTTTTCCCCATGTCCGGGCGCAAGGGTATGCTGCAGGACTCTGCCTGGCGAGGGGGGAGTGTAGAGATGGGAAGGGAGTCCGGTGTCTTCACAACTCCGCTTCCCTAGCACCGACAGAGACCTGCCCACCGGTTGGAGTGTATTTCATGGTTCCCACAGGCAAAGGCAGTAACATTTTGAAGGTAAAAAAAACATGCATGGCATTTCTAAATGTGGGCACGTTACTATGGTGCCTTTGGTGTATATAGGATGCTCGGAGGGTTCTATACAGGTGCATCTCAAAAGATTGGAATATTATCAAAAAGTTAATTTTAGTAATTAAATTAATTTACTAATTAAATTCAAAAAAATAATATAAAGATTACAGAGTGATATATTTCAAGCATTTCTTTTGATTTTGAGGATTATGAATTACAGCTAGTGAAAACTTAATATTCAGTATCTCCAAAAATTAGATTATTGGTTCAATATTGTAAACTCATGGTGTCACACTCTAATCAGCCAATTAACTCAAAACACCTGTAAAGGTTTCCTGAGCCTTTAACCACTTCCCGCCCGGCCTATAGCCGATTGACATCCGGGAAGTGGTTCAGTTATCCTGACTGGGCGTCATATGACGTCCAGCAGGATAACATGGCGGCGCGCATTGCGGCGATCAGTGGAGCGGAGGCTCTTTACCACGTGACCAGCTGTGTCCAATCACGGCTGATCACGATGTCAATAGGAAGAGCCGTTGATCGGCTTTTCCTCACTCGCATCTGACAGACGCGAGCAGAGGAGAGCCGATCGGCGGCTCTCCTGACAGGGGGGGGTCTGCGCTGATTGTTTATCAGCGCAGCCCCCCCTCAGATCACCACACTGGACCACCAGGGATCGCCACTAGGACCACCAGGGAAGGGGCAACATGTGGATGGCCAGGTATGTACCCCATGGCCATCCACATGTGCCCAATGTGCCCAATCTGTGCCAGTCAGTGCCCACAAATGGGCACTGATCGGCACCAACATGTTTCAGGTCTGCCCAGCAATGCCACCAGTTTATTCAGTGCTACCAATCAGTGTCATCAGTGCCACCTGTCAGTGCCCACCTATCAGTGCCACCCATAAGTACCCATTAGTGCCACCCATAAGTACCAATCAATGCCACCTACGAGTGCCCATCGGTGCCACCTATGAGTGCTCATCAGTGCCGCATACCAGTGCCACCTATCAGTGCCCAGTGCCGTCCTATCAGTGCCCATCAGTGCCACCTCATTGATGCCACCTCTTCGGTGCCGCCGTATCAGTGCCCATCAGTGCAGCCATATCAGTGCCCGTCATTGAAGAAAACGTACTTATTTACAAAAAATTTTAACAGAAACAAAGAAAAGCTTGTTTTTTTTTTCAAAATTTTTGGTCTTTTTTTATTTGTTGCGCAAAAAATAAAAACCGCAGAGATGATCAAATACCACCAAAAGAAAGCTCTATTTGTGGGAACAAAATGATAAAAAATTTGTTTGGGTACAGTGTTGTATGACCGCGCAATTGTCATTCAAATTGCAACAGCGCTGAAAGCTGAAAATTGGCCTGAGCAGGAAGGTGTCTAAGTGCCTGGTATTGAAGTGGTTAAGGTTCAGTAGGTTACATATTAATGGTGAAGACTGCTGACTTGACAGTTGTCCAGAAGACAGTCATTGACACCCTCAAGGAGGGCAAGTCACAAAAGGTCATTGCTAAAGAAGTTGGCTGTTCACAGAGTGCTGTATCCAAGCATATTAATGGAAAGTTGAGTGGAAAAAGTGTAGTAGAAAAGTTTTCACAAGCAACAGGGATAACTGCAGCCTTGAGAGGATTGTGAAGCAAATGCCATTCAAGAATTTGGCGGGGGGGGGGGGGTTCACAAAGAGCCACGCACACACGTTTCCAAGACATGGGCTACAATTGTCCCATTCCTGTTGTCAAGCCACTCCTGAACCAGAGACAACATCAGACGTGTCTTACCTGGGCTAAGAAGGAAAAAGACTGGGCTTGAAATATTTACTGATAAATTTCAGTGTAATGAATCTATATAAAATATAGGAGTTTCACTTTTTGAACTGAATTACTAAAATAAATTAACCTTTTGATGATATTCTAATTTTTTTAAGATGCACCTGTATTTGCTTTACCGCCCCACGTTCATATACTGCGGCAGGGCGGCCCTTAAGTGCAAAATCACATACCTGTACGTGATTGCTTCCTCCTGGTCTGGGGGGCACGCAGGCACTGCTGGAGACCTGCACCTGCTGTGACTGGACACAGCGGGAGCCATTCAGCGGACGCGATGTCCTCTGGGAACCCAGCGATCCTTCGGAGAGAGGCAAAACGGCGGTCTGCCTATGTAAACAAAGAATACAAAACCCCAAAACAGGTAATGGGACTTTAAAGGCAACGGAGTATTAAAAAAGAATAATTTATTATTTGCAAAAAACACAAGAAAATAGAGTACAAAATCACAAAAAACATAAACGTAAGGATAATAGTAATCACAGAACGACTAAAAACAAGAGCGTGAAGCGGTCATGGTGTATGTGCAGTCTTCCACATGGCCCTATGCGTTTCGGAATTTATCTGGAGCGTCCCCCTGATGAAGGGACGCTCCAGATAAATCCCGAAACGCATAGGGCCACGTGGAAGACTGCACATACACCATGACCGCTTTACGCTCTTGTTTTTAGTCGTTCTATGATTACTATTATCCTTACGTTTATATGTTTTTTGTGATTTTGTACTCTATTTTCTTGTGTTTTTTGCAAATAATAAATTATTCTTTTTTAATACTCCGTTGCCTTTAAAGTCCCATTACCTGTTTGGGGTTTTTTTATTCTTTATATCCAGGTAAGATGGCAACCTATATGATCTATTTGGATGGCTTCCTTTTTTAAAAAGCCTATGTAAACAAGGCAGACCGTTATTCTGCCAGAGGGGATCTCTGTTTACCTTTAGTCAAAGCACATCCCCCAGTTAGAAAGCACCCAGTAGGGACACATTTAACCACCCTGTTAACCCTTCCCTGTCAGAGTCATTTGTACAGGGACAGTGCATTTTTCTTTTAGCACTGATCACTGTATTGGAGTCACTTAGTGTCAGGTTAGTAAGTCGCAAGTCCGCTAAAAATCACTGTTCGCCGCTATTACTAATAAAAAATATAAAAAAAATAAATAAAGGTCCCTAAAGCTATCCAATACTTTGTAGCTGCATTCTTTGCTTGGCCGCTGTAACATCATTAAGATGAGTATTTTTCCAGACATTACCTATCTATATTCCCCTCTTCCTTTTTTTGTCAAATTAACGCCCTTTTTACCAAGTTTATTTGGGCTCATAATTGACCCAGACTACGTAGACGCCTCATGACGTTGCCTAAATGCCATGGAGGTGTAGCGGTTCCAGACGCATTCAAATACTACCTAGCTGCTCACCTTGGAAGAGTGATTGACTGGTGTAGGCATGGAGACCTTAAGCTCTGAACGACCATCCAGCAGCAGTACAGTCCTGTTTCCTTGAGAAGGGCACCGTGGTGTTATGATGCCTTAACCCGCTTAAGTCGCACCCAGCTATCGGCCCCATGCGCCGCGTCTGCTCTTTGGCCTGCCAGAATCCAGAGCTTTCCTCCATTCAATCTCCATAATTTCCCATTCTGGGGAACCCTAGCTTTCCTCCAGGCACAGAGCCTGGTCCGTTTCGTGGACTTCGAGAGAGGTTGCTTTCAAGCTTCTCATTTTTTGAGCTCTGATGATTGGCCCTCGGTCTCCACATTGACGCAGTAGGGCGGACGGTTTGGGTTAAATCTCTGGCAAACACTGCAAATTGCTCCATTACCTCTGAACCTTAGGACCCCCGGCGAACTTTCAACGTAAGCTGATGATGTTTGAATCTTACTGCGAGGATAAAGGCTCTGTGTGCAAGAAACTAATTACAAATTATTAAACACGCTGGTACCTTACTCCGTCAGTTCTGTGTAAATACACTCCTGAGGCTTTGGATCATTGCTGGAGATGCAATGAGGAACAGGGTACCTTACTTCATAGTTACATAGTTAGTAAGGTTGAATAAAGACACCAGTCCATCAAGTTCAACCTGAGCAAGTGTGGATGTGTGTCTACAACTATCCCTATTTTTTATTTAAGGTACCCATATAGCTCGCGTCAATTTTTTACGCAGCGCTCCACACATATATCGCACACTCACATCGATCCCTACCCTCAAGGAGCCCACAATCCAAGGTCCCTAACATTCATATACTAGGGCCAATTTTGGACAGAAGCCAATTAACCTACCAGCATGTCTTTGGAGTGTGGGAGGAAACCGGAGTATCTGTAGGAAACCCACGCAGGCACAGGGAGAACATGCAAACTCCAGGCAAGTAGTGTCGTGGTTGGGATTTGAACCAGCGACCCTTCTTACTGCTAGGCGAGAGTGCTACTCACTACACCACTGTGCTGCCCACTCACTACACCACTGTACTGCTTCACATCTTCTGGATTTGTCCAAGACTTAAGCAGTACTGGTTGGAGGTACAAAAAAAATCTCCCAATTTACAGATTTCCCGATACCGGAGGATCCTACCTTCTTCCTGCTCCACTGCTCGCAGATCCCTCTTAAGCCCCGGTTCACACTGATGCGTTGTGAATTAAGCGCGATTTTATTGCGAATCTTCTTTGCGAATTCATTACGTGTTTGTTGCGAATTTACTGCGATTCTACTGGAATGAGTTGTTATTTTGGGAGGCGACTGCGATTTCTGTCTGGCTAATGGAACCCAAACTTCCTGTTCTCTTCCTGGCTTTTGTGGAGTGTGTGGAGAGTGTGGAGGAGGAGCTGAAGGTGACGAATTTGCACATATGTGAACCATCAATGCGATTCAAGAACGATTTACATTGTTGTCTATGGAGACTAAATTTGCAACGCAGTAAACTCGCACAAGACCATTTTTTTTAATCGCATCGCATTTGTAGAGGAATCGCAACGCATGTATGTGAACGACCGTCATTGAAAACAATGACTTTAGGGATGACATGCAAATTTAAAGTGTTTTTGACGCATCACATTCGTTATGAACTCGCATCAGTGTGAACCGGGCCTAAGATATACAAGAAATCAGTCCTTCGTCACTTGATTAATGCCGCCAAGGCTTGTATTAACCCGTGTTGGAGAGACCCAAACCCACTCTATTGCTATGTGGTTTGATGAAGTCAGGAGCATTAATGTCCTAGAAGATCTAGTTCTTACTGCCCAAAACAGTAGAGCGCAATATACTAAGACATGGTCTTATTGGAACATGTTTGTATATGAAGGTAAGGCACTTTTAGGGAACTGAAGTCTTTGTACCCTTTTGCTACACCCCATTGCCCTGGCTCCCCCCCCCCTTCCTTTCACTCTTCAATTACCCTCTCTCTCTTCTCCCCCCTCCCCCTTTTTTTTCCCCTCTGAGCCCTTTCTTTCTGGCGCCTATAGCCATCTCTTAGCCTGTTTCTTTTATGTTCTCTTTTGAAAATCAGCATCCATTCGAGTGAGACCTGCCATATTTCCTACAGTTATTTTCTTGTCATTGGAAAAGAGACTATTTTACTCTTGATATCAGTATACCTTCCTTTTTTCGTCTTTTTTTTATACATCTTTCCCATTATGTTACCATGTCAGTTTGGATTGTCTTCATCTTATGTGGGATAACGTTTTTATTCTTTACTGTTCTGTACTGATGGATGCTCTATTCCGTTTATATAAAGAATTAAAAAAAAAGCTAGAACTGAATGGATTGATCAATCCCTGCATAGATCATACCTCTGTACCCTGTTGCCCTGTATATTCTGGGTTTCGTACCATGTGACACTATATAGCCTGCTGATAGACTGCGTTCCTTCCACAGCCACTTCCTGCAGCAGCTAGAGCCTAAAACACTGCCCTCTGTAGTCTTTCAGACTCTGCGAATGATACAATTTCCTCCACAGCTCTAATGGTGATGGTGGGTAGGATTGAATATATCCCAATTAGCATTCAGTGCTGCCCAGTCACACCTACAGGAAGAGTCCAAACCTCTCAAATCACAGCATTAGTCAAGAAGTAAACACCCATATATATATATATATATATATATATATATATATATATATATATATATATATATATATATATATATATATATATATATATATATACATATATATATATACATATATATACATACATATATATATATATATATACACACACACACACACACACACACCCTCCCGGGAAAGCTAGCTGTGCTGATGCTTGGAGGGATTGAAAAGATAGCCCTGGTTCATACTAGCACCACATGAAAATCACGTGACTTCCAGCACGACTATCATTCCTGTGCAACTTTATTGGATCATTGTTTTATTTTTATTTAACCCTCACCTCTCCTCCCTGGTCATTCTTGCTGCCTAAAAACATCCTTCCAAGCATATTTCATTCACACCTCAGCGTAGTGAAAACACATGATCCCCCTCGTGGTTCTGACGCGGTTTTCAAGTGCAAATGTGCACTTAAATGGGCTGCCCTACATGCGAAAAATGCCCCAAAGTAGCACTAGAACTTGCACAAAGAACGCCCAGATAGTGCATGCTTTTTCTTGCAGGTTGCTCTGCATATGTGCATAAAAAACCTAAAAACCATGCTCTTACTCCAAAAAAGTCATAAATGTAAGCAGCTAACACAACAAATAGAAAATTTGTAATAAATCATATGTAACCAAGTGTAGCGCTAAAAAATGAAAAAGAGAATATTGCTATATCACATAAAATAGCAAAATGAATTGTGAAAAGATAGTGTTTTGTATACTTTGTGAACATTCATACATATAGAACACTTATGTTATAAAGCCTTAGGGTCACCAAAAGTGATGACAGGATGTAAAATGGCAATAAAGTCCAAAACTGAATATGCAGGTACGGTGAACCTAAATATTGCAATGGTGATAAATTCCAAAACATATATTCGTGAGAGATTTCTGTATGTAATCCAACATGGGCTGACAGACACTTGTGCGAAACCACCACCTAGGATGACTGGAGGCTTACCAGAAAGTTGGGACCCACCTAGCATACGTTATATGGGTCAAACAGGCTTGGATTGCTCACTGGCAATGAAGGTAAGGAACCAAAGGCTGGTGAATGGTGAAGTAGTAACGTTGCTATCCCAAAAAGGTCTTCTTCATATGGAAGCTCGGACACCAACGGACATTACCCACATGTAATGAAGAAGGGGCTCATAGCGTAATTCCGTAAACCATAAAAAATTTTATTAAAAAGGAAAAACACTTACATTTCAGAATAAAAAGCGCTTGCAAGTAAAATGGCGGCAGTGGAGTCCTCCCGACGCGTTTCGTCATACAAGACTTCGTCTGGGGTACTTGCCCACTGCAGCCAGACTCCTTTATATAGGGACAAGGACCCCTCTGATGAGAATCCAGCTCCCAGGCTTGTTTGCATTGGCACTTCCGGGGTCATCCAAGATGGCGGACCCGAGTTGCTTTCCAAGCCTCTCTTTCATGTCATTCAATCCCCATAGGTCTAATGGTGTCATGTGTTTCAAGAGGAGACGTGATGCTGAATGCCTTCCAAGCCTCTCTTTCATATGATTCCATTCCCATAGGTCTAATGGTGTCATGTGCTTTAAGAAGAGACATGATGCAGAGTCCCGGCGTCCGGAACCTCCCACTTTCACTTATTACCACCCCTTATGACCTCTTAGTGGGTGTATGGAGGGGGAGGCCGTGACTCTGCGTCACCACATCAATGGCATCCCCCCTAACGTATATTACGATAAAGAACCGCGCTCGCGCATGCGCGCGGCGTAGTTCAGCGCGGTGACATCAACCAAGGGTGTGTGAAGGGCGAGGCCGCGACTGTGCGTCTCAACCTCAATAACATCCCCCATAGTATAATAAAGACCGCGCTCGCGCATGCGCGCGACGTGGTCTAGCGCGGTGATGTCATCAAAATACGACGCATGCGTACATCACCTCCGGTCTCCGTTCGATCACACCAGGAAGTGACCTGCAGAGAGGGGAAAAGGGCCGGAAATTATGTTGTAATCCCCGGACAAGCCTACAAAGTGTACGCAATAAGTGTGCATTAAGGGGTGACCTAAACACGATCAGGACTTCATTCAAAGATTATAGATGGGACGTCACGCGCATGCGCGAGCGCGGTCTATATTATACTATGGGGGATGTTATTGAGGTTGAGACGCACAGTCGCGGCCTCGCCCTTCACACACCCTTGGTTGATGTCACCGCGCTGAACTACGCCGCGCGCATGCGCGAGCGCGGTTCTTTATCGTAATATACGTTAGGGGGATGCCATTGATGTGGTGATGCAGAGTCACGGCCTCCCCCTCCATACACCCACTAAGAGGTCATAAGGGGTGGTAATAAGTGAAAGTGGGAGGTTCCGGACGCCGGGACTCTGCATCATGTCTCTTCTTGAAGCACATGACACCATTAGACCTATGGGAATGGAATCATATGAAAGAGAGGCTTGGAAGGCATTCAGCATCACGTCTCCTCTTGAAACACATGACACCATTAGACCTATGGGGATTGAATGACATGAAAGAGAGGCTTGGAAAGCAACTCGGGTCCGCCATCTTGGATGACCCCGGAAGTGCCAATGCAAACAAGCCTGGGAGCTGGATTCTCATCAGAGGGGTCCTTGTCCCTATATAAAGGAGTCTGGCTGCAGTGGGCAAGTACCCCAGACGAAGTCTTGTATGACGAAACACGTTGGGAGGACTCCACTGCCGCCATTTTACTTGCAAGCGCTTTTTATTCTGAAATGTAAGTGTTTTTCCTTTTAATAAAATTTTTTATGGTTTAAGGAATTACGCTATGAGCCCCTTCTTCATTACATGTGGGTAATGTCCGTTGGTGTCCGAGCTTCCATATGAAGAAGACCTTTTTGGGATAGCAACGTTACTACTTCACCATTCACCAGCCTTTGGTTCCTTACCTTCATTGCCAGTGAGCAATCCAAGCCTGTTTGACCCATATAGCGTATGCTAGGTGGGTCCCAACTTTCTGGTAAGCCTCCAGTCATCCTAGGTGGTGGTTTCGCACAAGTGTCTGTCAGCCCATGTTGGATTACATACAGAAATCTCTCACGAATATATGTTTTGGAATTTATCACCATTGCAATATTTATGTTCACCGTACCTGCATATTCAGTTTTGGACTTTATTGCCATTTTACATCCTGTCATCACTTTTGGTGACCCTAAGGCTTTATAACATAAGTGTTCTATATGTATGAATGTTCACAAAGTATACAAAACACTATCTTTTCACAATTCATTTTGCTATTTTATGTGATATAGCAATATTCTCTTTTTCATTTTTTAGCGCTACACTTGGTTACATATGCTCTGCATATGGAAACGCACAGATGTGAACGAATGGTAACCCAAGCACGACGTGCGTTTTTACTCATTTTCGAAATGCACAGCAAAGCACGTTTTCTGTCCAGGTTGCCGCTCGTTCCAAAATGCGCAAGTACAAATTTAGCCTAAAAGTAATGCAGGCATGACGTACATTGCTGCGCGTTTTTTAAACACACGGCATAGCATACATTTTCTTGAGGCTTGGTGTGCATTTGGAAAGTGCAGATGTGAATGAATGGTAACACCAGATGCGTATTTTCAAAACACATGGTAAACTGCAGGTTTTTTGTGTAGGTTGCTGTGTGTTCAGAAAGATGCAAACTAATTCTACCACAAGCATGATTCATTGCCACGTGTTTGCAAAACACACAGCAAACTGCATGTTTGTGCAGGTTGTCGCACGTTAGAAAATGCACAGATGCAAACTAATGGTAACGTAAGTGTGCCACACCTTGCCATTCATTTTCTTGTGGGTTGATGTTCATTCAGAAACGTGCAGATGTGAACGAATAACGCAAGCGCAACGTGCATTGCCACACCTTTTTGAAACACACAGTATAGAGCACGTTTTCTGTGCGGGTTTTTTGGAAACACACAGATACAAATGAATAGTAACACAAGAGTGATGCATGTTGTTGTGCGTTTTTGAAACATGGTTTTCTGTGCGGGTTGCTGTATTTTGGAAACGAACAGATGCAAACAAATGGCAGCGCAAGCACACCATGGGTTTTGCGAATTGCCATGCATTTGGAAATGCGCAGATGTGAAAAAATAGTAACACAAACGCGATGTGCATTGCCGTTTGTTTTCAAAACGCATGACAAAGCACGTTTTCATTTGGAAATGTGTAAATGAGAACACAGCCTAAATGGTAACACTGACATCAAACACATTGCTGCACCTTTTTGAAACATATGGCAAATCATGCGTTTTTTTTATTGCAGGCTGCTGTGCGCTCGGAAACACGCAGATGCAAATGAATGGAAATGCAAGCAAGCCACACATTGCTGTACATTTTCGAAACGCTCACCAAAGCATGCATTTTCTCGTTTAATGCCATGCATTCAGAAACAAGCAGATGCGAACGAATGGAAACACAAAGTGTGATGTGAGTTGCCATGCTTTTTCAACATGCGTGGCAAAGTGCGTTTTTGTGCGGTTCGCTGCACACGCTGTGCGTTGCTATGCGTTTTTGAAACATACGACAGTGTGTTTTCTGTGCTGGCTGCATTCAGAAACATGTAAATGAGAATGCAGCCTAAATGGTAACGCAAGTGTGACATACATGGCTAAGTATCTTCTAATTGCGGGTTTCCGTGCGTTCAAAAACAGGCAGAGGGCGGCGAATGTAACGCAAACGTGATGAGCATTGCCACGCATTTTCGAAAAAACATGGCAAAAGCATACATTTGCTTGTGGGTTGCCATGCGTTCGAAAACGCACAGATGAGAACGGGATGTGCATTGCCGTACATTTTTAGAAATGCACAGCAATGCGTGTGTTATCTGTGTGGGTTGTCATGCATTCAGAAACATGCAGATGCAAACCCAGCCTAAATGACACCGTGAGAGCGACGCCTGTTTGGTGGGCGTTGTCAAGCGTTTTCTGTGCGGGTTGCATGAGCAAGCATGCATGAGTGCCCTCTTAGCAAGCGGCAGTGGGGGAAGAGGAGGATTGGAGCTGCTCTCTGCAAAACCATTACACAGAACAGGTAAGTGACATGTTATTTAAAAAAAAAAAAAAATTAATATGAACTTTAGGAAGAAAATATAATTGACTCTAAAGTTACACTTCCTGCTTGTTTCCTATTCACTGCAGAGAGGAATGGAGTGTGGGCTGTAAAAACACAATTCCATTCCTCCCCTTTCACCACCCACATGAAGACCCACAAACACCCACAGTAACCCTTAGATGTCAACTCCCACAGCTGCTACAAGTGACTCCCATAGCCCGCCATGCAACAAGAGGCTCAAAGGATCATGGGACATGTAGCACCAGGACTTGCAAAGGAAGGAGACAAAGTCTGAACTTTGAAATTCAGATCACATGCACATAAACTGACAGTGGAGTTGCGATTCATTTACATGCACGATGCATCTGTTTTGGGGGGAAAATCTGGAGTTTTTCTTTAATGGTTTGGGATTAGATACAGTTTAGGTGGGAAATTTAGTAGGTACAACTAAACAGAGCCGGTACAAAGGGGGGGGGGGGGGCGGAAGGGGCGGATGCCCTGGGCGGTACAATTTATTGGGGTGGGAGGTGGGGCAGTGAAGTGTCCTGCCCTTTGCCGACGCCGTCACTAGTTTGCTGGGACCGCGGGTTTCCCCAGCAACCAGTGATGCTGTGTGCGCCCACCCCGTGCTCCTCACTGCAGGTCTCGCAAAGATGAGCTCTCTCTCAAGGGCCGTGAGTAGGGGCGTGACGTCACGTGCGCGCCCCGCCCCCCTGTTACTCATGGTTCCCGAGTCCTGGCTCAGGCTCTCCATATCTCGCAGCTTCCGCAATCCACCCCTTCAGTATTTCAGTTGTGCGATGTGCCCTCCTGCATTCCAGGTATGTGGGCCAACTAGTGATCACTCATGGCTGGGCATATTTTGTTAAAGGTCACGTTGATGGGCAGCTTTTTTTATGTTAAGGGGCACTCTGATAAACAAATTTTATTTTAAGGGGAACGCTGATGGGTATATTTTTAATGAGCACACTGATGGGCATATTTTCTTAAGGGGCACACTAATGGACACATTTTGTTGTGCCCATCAGAGTGCCTTTTAACATAAAATGTGCCAATCAGCGTGCACATTAAAAATATACCCATCAGCGTGCCCCTTAACATAAAAGGCGTCCATCAGCGTGACCCTTATTTTATGTTAAGGGGCACGCTGATGGGCACATTTTTTGATAAGGGGCACTCTGATGGGCATATTTTATTTTAAGAGCAACACTGATGGGCACATTTTGTATTAAGGGGCACTCTGATGGGCAGTTTTTACATTAGGGGGCACGTTTTGTTGTGCCCAGAGTGCCCCTTAATATAAAATGTGCCCATCAGAGTGTCCCTTAATATAAAATGTGTCCATGGGCAAATTTTATGTTAAGGGACACGCTGTTGGACATATTTTCTGTTAAGGGGCACTCTGATTGGCAAATTTTCTGTTAAGGGGCACATTTTGCTGTGCCCATCAGAGTGCCCCTTAATATAAAATGTGCCCATCAGGGTGCCCCTTAACATAAAATGTGGCCATCAACACATTCTTTCTTAAAAACGGGGGGGGGGGGGGGGCGCAGTTTGCCATCTTCGCCCTGGGCACCAAATGGCCTTGTCCCAGCACTGCAACTAAAACACATAATGTAGCTGTTACAGAGCAGGCAGAGCCTAAAATGTCAAATGTCAGGCCCTGTTCACATGTCAAAATGTGGGATCATAGGCAGTACGCCCGATGCACTTTTGAGTGACATTATTTAATGGCACCCCATACGTGATGCCATTCTGCCATGATGGTGGATTTCCCGACTAAAAAGAATGCATTGCTAGATTTATTAATTGCAAGTCTGATCACAGGATGATCACATTTAGCGTAAATCATAGGAAAAGCAGGCATGAGGATAGCACAAGAACCCTAAATTTCAAACGAGCAAACTTTTCTAAACTTAATACTACAAGACATCAATTGGGACCAAATCTTAGACCCATTGAACACGGAAGAAATGGGAATGCTTTAGGAACATATTTATATTTTTAAATTTCTTTTTATTGAGATTTTTTATAGTACATACATTCGGGTTGTGTCAACGTGACACTTGCCCAGAACTTCGGCCTCGCAGGGCCCATAACATTTCCATTCCTTTTTTTTTTTTAATTCTTTTTATTGATTTTTAACACAGACAAACATACATACCCCGGAAGGTAACATGCCTTACCGGAACATTTCCATTCCTGACTAACATAGTCTTCTATCTATCCATTGTATATCAACCTTCCCTCCCCCCAACACCCACCCCTCCTTTGTCACAGCTCAGGTGTGCGGATGTTGTATTCTTAGTGGCTGTCCAGTGGCCAATGCTAAATCCTATTACAATTGGACGGAGTATTCCATAGTATAGATCTCATACTCTACAGTTCTAAACATTCATCTTGCACTGTAAATGAGCAAACTTAGTCCGTGCCTTTACAGGGGGACATTGGCATCACTTTGGTATGACTTAATGCCGAAGGAGAACTCCTCCCTTTCAACCTACGGTGTTGTCAGAATTGTACCACACCTGCCATACTTTATCAAACTTCTTCCCGCATCCCCTGGCCCTAATAAGTGGTTTTATAGTAAGGCATAGAGTTTACCAGGCCCTTCCAAAAGTTTGTCTGGGGCCCTTGCTTTCTTCTATTTGAGCAGTATAGCCTTCCTCCCGTAGAATAAAAAAATGGTAAGCAGAATTCTTAAGGCTCTGGCCGGTACCACTTCGTCCACCAGGCCCACCAAATACACCCTCACAGTCAATATATTCCTTGATAACTGGGGCATGCCAGCTTCACGGCAACCTCCCATACTCTAATAGTGACCTTCACTGTTAGCGTCACTGGTTGGTCAGATCTAGTACCTCTAAACAGAGCTAGGCGTAAACTTTCGTATGACCCAAGTTGAGTCGCTTCCAACACTGTGGCCGCGTCTCCATCGTCCATCAATAACTATCTACGGGCAAACACCATTTGGCAAGGCAAATAGTATTTCTGCCAGTCTGGTAATGCCAGTCCTCCCTAGTTCCCCAGTTCCTGCAACACTTTGATTCCTATTCTGGGGGGTTTTGGTGTCCAAATGAAAGAACAATTCCATCTATCTGCTTGAAAAAAGGAGGGGTGTGGAGGCGCCAACTGTGGTAGCTTGTTTATGCAAAAATAAAAGTTAGTGTAACAATTACACTTACTGGTTCGCAGGGTGGAGGTGTTTCTTTGAGATGGAAAAGTGTCCTGGGATGTGCTGTTATCTTGTTTCCGGCTCAGATTTCATTCCTTCAGGCGTCTGGGTGTGGAGTCTGTACACAGGCTGAACTGCTGCATCCAGTGCATGGAAAGCTCCACGCTGACCACTCTGGAGTGCAGAAGAGGAAATGACGTCACTGATGCACGGCAAACGTCCAGGCTGGTGTTGGGGATAATGCAGGGATAGTACAGGCTACGCGCTCGGGGCTCACAGCTCCTTCTACTGGCCTTTTTGCTCCCTGGAGGAGAGCAGCTTGAATATATAGTGGAGGCAATTAGGTTAATTAGGTTAATTAGGTTAAGGTGTATGGGCTGGAGGTCTGTGGCTGTGGAACCACAACAGCCAGCAGACCAAAAATCTTCCAAAAAGCACAAAAAAGTTGAAAGTAAAGTATGAAGAATTAAAAATATGATGAATTGGGGGTAATTTTAATAAATATAAGGATAATAATAGTAAGTGGAATTAGAGTTAAAACATTTATTTAGAAGATGAAAAAAATGTGGAAAAAAAAAAAAAAAAAAAATGAAATAGAAACAAATATAAACTAAAAAATAAAATGAAAAATAATAAAAATGGGAAAAAAACAATGAAATAAATAAATAAATAAATACAAAAAATAAATAAAAAAATAATAATAATAAAAAAAAAAAAAAATAAATAAATAAAAATAAGTATAAAAAAAAAAAAAAAAAAAATTAAATAAAAATAAATGTAAAATTAAAATAAAAAATAGGATTAAAAGCACTGGGACACACATTATGAGGATGAGCTCAGGGGGACATGAGGGAAGGGCTATCCTTCACCCATGTCATAGACGCTGAAAAACTAATTTTCTTGGACTTAGAACTTTTTCATAGTGAATCTGAAATACATGCTACAAACTTTGTCAAACCCACCGCTGGAAATTCCTATATTCACTACCAGAGCTGTCACCATCCAACATGGATCAACAACATACCGAAGAGCCAATTCCATAGAATTCGGCGGAATTGCACCAAGGACGAAGATTACCACATACAGGGTAAACTCCTTTCCAATAAATTTCAAGACAAAGGATACCCACCACATCTGGTACAAAAGGCCTTCCTCCAACAGGCAAAGAAACCTCCACCCAAACCCAAAACTTCAGATAATCCACAACCAACACGTTTCACTACCCAGTTTCATGATTGTCACAAGAAGATGGAGAACATCTTGGCCAAACATTGGTGCATCTTGCTTGGAGACCCCTTTCTAGGTACTTCCCTCACCCAACTACCCAAGGTTTCATATCGTAGAGCAAAAAATATTAAAAGTAGGATAGCACCCAGTAAAATCCGTAAAGTCCCACTCACTCCAGCCTCACACATCCCCCTAATTCCATTAGTGGGAATGTACCAATGCCGGAAAAAATTATGCCTAACGTGCAAATTTGTTGACCATGGACAAAAAAACTTCACTGTTAAAGACAAAACATACACCATAAAAGACTTTTATAATTGCTCCAGTGAATACGTGGTGTACTGCCTGACCTGCCCATGTGGTCTCTTTTATGTGGGCAGGACCATACGCCCCCTACGCCAACGTTTTGGCGAACACAGGCGTTTCATAGAAAAGGGCTGGGACAAACACAGTGTCCCTCTTCATTTTTTGAAGGAACACCAAAAATCTACCATGGGCCTCAGAGTCTGGGTCATCGAGGCCATGCCCAGAGGTCTTCCTGCTGCGGAACGTTTTAAACGCCTGTGTCAGCAGGAGGCCTACTGGATATACTCATTGGGTACTCTCTCGCCAGGGGGACTCAATGAAGAATTAGAAACACATTCTTTGTTGTAGTTTACATTCCCCCCCCTTCCCCTCTCCAATCATACATTCATTCTTCACTTTCCTATTATTGTATGTATTATGTATGTATGTATATGTACACCTTACCCATCACTATAGAAACCATGTAGAAGTTTCTTACAACATAAAAATACCCCCATGGTCCTTTGCTGTCATATCATCCAGTCACCTGAGGGACCGCTGTCCCCTCATGGACCCAGATAGCAACTCCATCGTTCTATATAACAACTTCACCCCCCTTCCCCCCGCCCCCCCCCCCTTCCCTCATGTCCCCCTGAGCTCATCCTCATAATGTGTGTCCCAGTGCTTTTAATCCTATTTTTTATTTTAATTTTACATTTATTTTTATTTAATTTTTTTTTTTTATACTTATTTTTATTTATTTATTTATTTTTTTTTTTTTATTATTATTATTTTTTTATTTATTTTTTGTATTTATTTATTTATTTATTTCATTGTTTTTTTCCCATTTTTATTATTTTTCATTTTATTTTTTAGTTTATATTTGTTTCTATTTCATTTTTTTTTTTTTTTTTTCCACATTTTTTTCATCTTCTAAATAAATGTTTTAACTCTAATTCCACTTACTATTATTATCCTTATATTTATTAAAATTACCCCCAATTCATCATATTTTTAATTCTTCATACTTTACTTTCAACTTTTTTGTGCTTTTTGGAAGATTTTTGGTCTGCTGGCTGTTGTGGTTCCACAGCCACAGACCTCCAGCCCATACACCTTAACCTAATTAACCTAATTAACCTAATTGCCTCCACTATATATTCAAGCTGCTCTCCTCCAGGGAGCAAAAAGGCCAGTAGAAGGAGCTGTGAGCCCCGAGCGCGTAGCCTGTACTATCCCTGCATTATCCCCAACACCAGCCTGGACGTTTGCCGTGCATCAGTGACGTCATTTCCTCTTCTGCACTCCAGAGTGGTCAGCGTGGAGCTTTCCATGCACTGGATGCAGCAGTTCAGCCTGTGTACAGACTCCACACCCAGACGCCTGAAGGAATGAAATCTGAGCCGGAAACAAGATAACAGCACATCCCAGGACACTTTTCCATCTCAAAGAAACACCTCCACCCTGCGAACCAGTAAGTGTAATTGTTACACTAACTTTTATTTTTGCATAAACAAGCTACCACAGTTGGCGCCTCCACACCCCTCCTTTTTTCAACATTGATTATCAACAGAGGTAATGGACACCCTCTGAGGATGGCTGCCTCCTCATTCTAGAATTTACCTGCCTTATTTTAATGTGCTATTATAGCTACCATTGTACTATTTACCTTAGACATCACATGTTGCGGAGCGCCGGAAAACCCCCCCTTTTGTTTCCCATCTATCTGCTTAAAGTATGTTTTTGGTATCCACACCGGTGAATGCCTTAGAAAATATAGGATTACTGAGAGAATCTTCATTTTAAGCAGGCTAATCCTTCCCATCAAAGACAACGGTAGTTTAGTCCAAGCCTTGGCTTTTTGTTTAAGGAAGGTCAACTGCGGTAGAAGGTTAAGGGACATATAGTTATTTACGTTTGGCGTCAACTTTACTCCTAGATACTTAAGGGACGTAACCCATTGTGGCGGTCATTTTGGATTGACTTTTCTTTAGCTGCTGCGTCTAGAAGAAGAAATCTACGATTTCTTCCTCTAGAATTCTTCCTAAGAGGAACCAAGTCCCCATACGGGTTTCATGTGTCGTACCTACTTTGATAGCCTGTATTTTCCCTGAAGTCCTAAGTGCAATGGCCAAGGGCTCCATAACAAGGGCAAACAGGAAAGGGGATAGTGGACATCCCTGTCTGGTGCCCCTGCCGACTTAAAAAAAAATAAAAAATTTAAAAATTAAAAAAAAATCGGATACTGCTGATCCCATTCTTATAGCCACTCTGGGGTTTCTATAAAGCATAGAAATCAATTTCCTATATTGTGAATCCCATAGCTTCTAGAACCTTACACATAAACGTCCAGTCAACTGAGTTGAGGGGTTTTTCTATATCTATGGAGACTACTATTCTGGTCTCAGAGTCAACAGGTGGGAGTTGCAAGTGAGTAAAGTCTCCTTAGATTCGTGTCAGTAGATTTGCCCGGCATGAAACCCGTCTGATCTATATTGACTATAGACGGGATAACTTTGGCTAATCTGATTGCTAACAGTTTAGTTAGGATCTTTAAATCCATGTTTAAAGGGGCTATGGGACAGTATGAGGCGCACTCTGCTGGGTCCTTCCCTGGTTTTAGTAAAACTATAATGTACGCCTCTAGCATAGAGTCCGGTAAGGTGGCATTTTCAATGCAGTATTCGAGGAGCCAGTTAAATCTAGTAGCCAGCAATTCCACGTTTGATTTGTAGAAATCAGCCAGGAAACCGTCAAGGCCAGGGGCTTTATGGGGTGGGAAGGCAAAAATCGCTGCCTGTATCTCCTTAACTGTAATTTTGGCATCTAGTATGGTACGGTCTTCATCAACAAATCCAATGCAGACATATCATATGTTGGGATGGGGGAGTATAGGGACGAGAAGAAGTCTACAAACTCTTGCAAGATGAGCAAGGGCTCAGTGACCAAGGTTCCCCCTTTATCTCTGATAACTGGTATATGAGCAACTGGGCGATCATCTGCCACCATCATTGCCAGAAGTTTCCCGTTCTTGTCTCTATCTGCAAATACCATATGCGCTCTCTGAGTTACCTCCGAGCTGGTCAGCCCTGTGAAATGCAAAGATAACCTTTGCCTCGCTTCTAGCAGGGACGTGTAGGAGACCCCGCATGTGCCCCTGCACACTCCCTCTCTCTCTGCTGTAAATGAGTGAGTTCCTCATTGTTATTTGTGTGAGCTGTCTGGATGGCGGATATGCATTCCCCCCTAGCAACTGCCTTAAAGGCATCCCAAACCACCAGGGGATCTGTTGTATCGGCATTAGATGACCAATATGTCTTGATTGATGCCTCCAACTGGGCAGATACCTGTTCATGTTGCAGCCAGCTGGGTGAGAGGCACCATCCTTGCCCCCGTTAAAGTCAGGGCGAGACAGAGAGAGAGAGAGAGAGAGAGAGAGAGAGAGAGAGAGGATTGTGGTCTGACAGTCCCCCTGCCAGGTATTCAATGTCTGCCAGGAACGGCAAAATGAGATCATTGCCAAAGGCCATATCAATCCTGGCTGAGGAGCTGTGTGCCGCTGATATATACGAGAAAAGCATCGGTCTGTTGGATGCTTCCATCGCCATAATTCCAACAGTCCTGCCACAGAAGCCCAGCCATTTAAATCAGTAGAGCTACCCCCTTTTTGGATTAGAAGAGTCCATCCCCGCGTCAAGGACGGCGTTGAACTCTCCTAACAGGACTATGGGAAGGTGTACAAACTGTGCCAGCCAACTCAGTACGTCATATAACAATTGGGCCTGAAAGGGAGGAGGTATGTATATATTAACCAACAACATTTTACGGTGACATAATAGGATTTTTATAACAGCTCACCTGTAAAATCCTTTTCTTTGAAGTACATCACGGGACACAGAGCCATAGTAGTTACTATGTGAGTTATAGGCCACCTTCAGGTGATGGACACTGGCACACCCTAAGACAGAAAATCCACTCCCTATATAACCCCTCCCACTACTGGGACTACCTCAGTTTTCATAGCAAAGCAATACACGTGTATACCAGAAAGAAGGGAGGGACCTCTGTGTCCCGCGATGCACTTAAAAAAAAAAAGGCTTTTACAGGTAAGCTGTTATAAAAGTCCTATTTTCTTATCGTACATCACGGGACACAGAGCCATATTAGTTACTACGTGGGATGTCCCATAGCAATGCCAACTGAAGGGAGGGAGACAACAAAAGTAGGGCACCATGAGATCAGAGGATTTATACTGCTGCCTGAATTAATAAAAAGTTGGGACTTTAAGTGAGGTCATGGAAGACGTGCAGGTAACTAGGGTAGCAGTACAAGTTTATTGATCAAGTAATATGCATAAAAGCAAATCAAACAGAACCACATAGAGAAAGACATTATAATAAATATAATTTCAAAAATCACAACACATGTATGTGCATATGCGATCGGCATCAAGGGTACATCCAGCTTGGCGCCACATAGTGGTCTCGTTGAAGAATTAAAAAAAAGGAAGATTAAGGTCTGCTGTGACCCCTCTGACACCTCCATCCCTAATAGTGCACAAAAAAACAAGAAAAATAGCCCTGGGACTTTAGATGAGGTGAGAGAGGTTTAGCCAATGTCCACAGTGAACACTGAGACAAAATCAATTCATTCATTTCAAAATGTTATGTAACGGAGCGGTAACAACAATGATTGTGAGTTACCAGGCATAATAGCCAATGTACACAACACAGATGAACGTAAATATACAAAGATTTATTACAAATGTTATACATCAATGAGCAACAATAAAACTTGAAAGTTGCTGGGTCAGTAAGTACACATACAAAATAAGATGATAAAATGTACATACATGTGGACAGGGAAGTATGTAAACATAATGCAGACATCAATAATACCCAGCATGTACCGGCATAAAACAAGCATCAATAAAGCCCTATGCATTTCGCGAGACCCTGCTCGCTTCTTCAGGGGCGGATGCATGAATGTTGTATCTGCAATGTAAGTAATAAGATCAATAAATGTATGTGGTTGGTAAATGGGGGCAGACGGAATGATTGGCAAGAGAGGCCTGATGCAGAGACCTCATACTTACCGAAGTCTGAGATGAATCGCCAAACGCTGGATATCAAGATGGTAGCAGTGTAATGCATCCAGCTCGGGAGCTGAGGAGGCAGAACAAAACAAAGGCCACAATAGGGGAACATCCGGAGGATCAGCACGGTCTGGATAGGGGTATTTCTCACTGCGGTCTCCATTTAGCCCCTTAAAATTGTGTCTGGAAAATGTCTGCAAGGATGCATATATATCAGAGGGCATCATAAATGCAAAATGAACTTATTGTATAGGGTTCTAAGCTTTAATTTATATATACATAAATATGTAAGTAAGTGAATTAAGCTTATAAGAGTATCTTGGTATGAACAAACTAACTGAGATATGGAATATAGTAAATGCATGAATGCATGGTTATAAAACTGGTATGAGCAGAGAGCTGGATGCATTACACTGCTGCCATCTTGATATCCAGCGTTTGGCGATTCATCTCAGACTTCGGTAAGTATGAGGTCTCTGCATCAGGCCTCTCTTGCCAATCATTCCATCTGCCCCCATTTACCAACCACATACATTTATTGATCTTATTACTTACATTGCAGATACAACATTCATGCATCCGCCCCTGAAGAAGCGAGCAGAGTCTCGCGAAATGCATAGGGCTTTATTGATGCTTGTTTTATGCCGGTACATGCTGGGTATTATTGATGTCTGCATTATGTTTACATACTTCCCTGTCCACATGTATGTACATTTTATCATCTTATTTTGTATGTGTACTTACTGACCCAGCAACTTTCAAGTTTTATTGTTGCTCATTGATGTATAACATTTGTAATAAATCTTTATATATTTACGTTCATCTGTGTTGTGTACATTGGCTATTATGCCTGGTAACTCACAATCATTGTTGTTACCGCTCCGTTACATAACATTTTGAAATTAATAAATTGATTTTGTCTCAGTGTTCACTGTGGACATTGGCTAAACCTCTCTCACCTCATCTAAAGTCCCAGGGCTATTTTTCTTGTTTTTTTCGTTGAAGAATTACGGCATATACAAAGATTACAAATATGTACAAATAACAACAATACCACAGCACAACGGAGGAAATTGGTTATGTAGTATAAAAACCATATGAGAAAATGGAGATTGTTCTTGAGGTGTAGTATTGTAAACATATGTTTGTATCCCAAATGTCCAACGCGTTTCGTGTATAGCACACTCATCAGGGGCCAGATGATCGGGGATTTCTAAAAATGTAATGAAACATATAGTAAATCTAACTGATAGCATATACTAACAGAGAGAGAAGGGTGAGCCACCCTAAAATACTTACATACAAACAGTGCAATGAGACATGGCAGGTACAGGGCCAGGATCAACAAGTATCTGTCCCGGGAGCTGAGGTGTTGCGAAATGCATGCTGGCGGGTCGGGTACATCGATTTCCCCCCCGGGGACAGCGTGGGAAATCACAGAGCTGATGTAAATAGAACAAGGTATCAACAACAGAGGGGAAGTGCCAGTATGAACTGCCTGGGAGAAAAGATATGGAGCAGTGTGTCAAAGTTTGTGCTAGTAAAATAGATCAATCATGTCTATCTGATAAATATGGTGAAAAACAGGAGTCTGTGCAGAAGGAAAAGGTATATAATTGAATAATAAAACATAACCACATCCAACCATGGTGGACTGTGGTATATAGGTAATTTAAAAAAACAAAAAAATATAGCAAACAGCAGAGAAAAACCCAATTTCAACCAAAATAAAAAAAAGCTAGCTGGCAAAAAGATGGATAAAGGTAACCATATGCAGGCTTACATGCATCCCAGGCAGGAAAAAAAGGCGCTGTTGATAAGGTGTAATGATAAAACAGCTCTGAACGGAGGCACCCACGCTGTGTCAGGGGAGGCAGGATATACCCGACACACAGCACGTGCATGCTGGCCGCGTACACCAGCGTCACCCGAGCACGGCAGGAAAAGGGGGAGGGGCTCTGACACTGACGGTAAACTCCATCAGTCAGAGACGTCCATATTCCCCACCTGACTGGCTAGGAGGAACTCGTGCACCACGCCGTGACGTCAGTCTAGGCGTCCAACGTGGGGCAGGGAGGGTGACGCCGATGCGCTGCGGGCGCCAGCACAACCCCCTTGAAGCAACAAAGTGCACTCCCCCCTGCACACTAGGACGGGGAGGGGGAGGTAGGGGGGACACACAGAGCGCATCGCAGCTTCCGAGCGCCAGGCACAGAGACAGTCCCGGAGTGCAAAACAACCACGTCCCATCCCCGAATGGGACTACATGCCAAAACGGCTGTGCTGCCTGAACTCATGGGCACCTAAAGGGTGTCCAGAGTCAGCAGGACCTGGACATGAAAGTATACTGCTGCCTGCAGCACACTGTGCCCAAAGGCGATATCCTCATGATCATTTACATCTACTTGATAGAATCTGGTAAATGTATGGACTGAAGACCAAGTTGCGGCCTTGCAGATTTGAGCCATGGAGGCTTGGCGATGCACTGCCCAGGAAGTACTAAAAGCCCTGGTGGAGTACGCTTTAATATGCAAAGGTGGAACTTTCCTCTTTAAACCATAAGCTTGAACAATCACTTGTCGAATCCATTTAGAAATAGTAGATTCCGATGCTGCTTGTCCCAGGGGCGGATCCAAAATCTAGTCTCGGGAGGGGCACTGCCAGAAAATACGTTTTTTTTGTGGGCAATTTATCATGGTGTTGGCACTTCAATCATCCCGGCACCATGGTTATTGTGGTGTCAGGATGATTGAAGCGCATTATTTCTATTATTACATTGTAATATAAAATGAAATAGTTCAACTCACCATAATGCAGAATCAGTGGGAGCCCTGAGTGTGTCACTTGCCACACGTTGCGAATTGTACCTTGCCACGTCACCTGCCACAAATTGCGAATTGTCACTTGCCACGTCGCCTGCCACACCTTGTGGATTGTCACTTGCCACGTCACCTGCCACACCTTGCAGATTGTCACTTGCCTGCTAAGGTGGTGTTTTGGTTGTTTCTTGCTGTGTCCCAGACTCAGGCAGCAGAGAGATACTGTAATGTAATCTCTCTGCTGCCTGCACAGTGAGCGCAGAAGTTACTGCAGGGATGCAGGGCCGGCCGCGAGAGATGATCTCATCTCAGTTCCCCAACTGGCCAGCTGCCACACCGAGCCTGCTCTCTCACTATCACCTACCAACACACTGAGCCACCTGGCAGCCCAGCCCGCCCGCAAACCGCGCCGCTCGGTCCGCCCGCTATCTCACCCGCCCGGCAACAAATTTCTCGGGGGTGGCAATTGCAATACCGAAAAGGCCGAGACCTGGCCTTTGAAAGTACTCAAGGCCAGCTTCATTTCTAACCCCATCTGCAGAAAGTCAAGGATTCTACCTATGACATACCTCCTGGGGTGCCAACCCCTGGTTTCATCCCAGGAGACATATGCCTTCCAGACTCTATGATATGTGATTCTGAAGGCCTGCTCCCTTGCATTAACCAAGGTAGATACCACTGAACTTGACAGCCCACCTTTCTTCAGAATGTGGGTCTCAATAGCCAAACCATTAAATTTAGTGTTTGTAAGGTAGGATGGAATACCTGACCTTGCGAGAGAAGGTCTGGACGTGGTGGTATGATCCATGGGACCCCTACCGCCATCCTTAAGATCTCTGCATACCAAGATCTCCTGGGCCACAAGAATCACTGACATCCCTCCCTGCTTGATCCTGCAAAGAAGTTGTGGACGCAGGCAGAAAAGGAGGGAATGCATAAATCAGTGAGAACTGATTCCACGGGAACAGCAAGGCATCTGTTCCGCATGCTAGCAGATCCTTTGTTCTTGACACAAAGTTGTCGATTTCTTTGTTGAACCTGGACGCAAACAGATCTACATCTGGGATCCCCCATCTTTGACATATTGACAGGAAGATATCAGGGGTGAAGGAACCGTTCTCCCAGGAACAAGTGCTGGCGACTCAAGTAGTCCGCCTGCCAATTTTCTATTCCTAGGATGAACACAGCCGATAGGCAAAGTACATTATTTTCTGCCCAAGATGATTCACCTCTCCCTGGGCCGCACAACTTCTTGTGTCCCCTTGGTGATTGATATAGGCCATTGCTGTGGCATTGTCGGATTGGATCCTGACAGGACAATTCCGTAATCTGAAAGTTCAGGCCCTCAGGACCAAGAGCTCTGCCCGAATCTCTAGAAAGTTAGTGGGCAAGGTCATTTCTGATCTGGACCACTTCTCTTGGACAGTTGCCTCTTCCAGGACTGCTCCCCAACCCAAAAGGGTTGGCATATGTTGTTACCACCTCCCAGGTAACTGTAGGAAGGATTTTCCCCTTTGCAGATTTTTGGTTATTAACCATAAACTGAGGCTCCAGTGCACTTTTGAATTCAGACACATTGGGAAATCTAGAGCTTGAACCTTCTTGTTCCAAGCTGATAGGATACTGTTTTGCAGCAGTCTCAAATGAAACTGAGCATAAGGAACGGCCTCGAAAGGAACGGCCTCGAATGAAGCCACCATCTTTCCCATCAACCTCATGCAAAGCTGAATAGAAGCATTCATCTTGCTTCGACCACCTGAATCAGTTCCTTTATGGCGCTGATCTTTGCCCGGGGCATGAATACCCTTTTCTGGGTGTATCTATGATCAGACCCAAATATTTCACGGTTTTAAGGAGGATTTCTCTAGGTTGAGAATCCAACCTAGGTATTCCAGGTTGTTGAAGGTGCAGTACTCAAGGATGTTGTAATATGTGGGCCGATTTATGTATAATGTTGTATTGGAGTGCCATGTTGACCAGAAATTCAGTTGAATTGTCCAAGTCAACTGAATTTTAACATATCAAGGGGACAGCTGAAGACTCTTTGATGTGTTGATCTTATGCAAGTCTACCTAGGTGTGTGAGGTGAGGTATGGCCTGTTAACCTAATTGAACATTTCAAAGGGTACATTGTTTAAAGGACCATAGAAGAAGTATTTATTGATGGTAATTAGACTTGAGGGGGTAACAATAAGATCAAAGAGTATTTTGGGTTGACCAAGCAGAAACTCCCTCCTAGTGGACTAGTATTTCAGAGAGGACATTCAAGCTGGCATTTAGTTGGTATAGTCTTGCCTGTGTATGACTATGAAGGCGCAAATCTAGAGAAAATGGGACTCTGAATTATATGCTCTGTCGGATTTTTTGTCATCTGTGGACTTTGGACTTTGTTCTGTGTTGGAAGTCAATAAAGTGCATCTCTCTGGAAGAATTGGGTTGCTGCGGAAGAGTACTTACTAATTATCATACCGACGATACTACTATACTACTACACATTTTATATCACTACATTGGTGCCGTTCAAGTGACCAGAAGAGCATTTTCGGACTTAGTAACAGAAGTCGGTGGTGACAACAATCCTGTGTGGTGGACAGAAGTCTGAAGAACCAAGAGCTGTGCTGTGACTCTAATGTCTGGTTGTGACATAAGAGAGTCTGATCTACAAAATTAAACAAGTTGGGAACCCCAGAATTATTCTCTGGAGACTGGAAACAACAAAAAAGGACTGTGTTGTGTACCAGAAGACCTAAACTGGAAGCTGAAGGAGTAACTAATGCGGTGAGTAAAATATTTCTTTTTTTTTTTTATTAGTAATATAGTCAAAATGCTTACTCAGTGTGAAGCACAGTCTGAAATTGCTGGCTAGTGGGGGAGAATTATGGGAGAAATGCTGAATAGACAACAAGGAATTATAAAGAATTCATGGACTCTCTAAATATTCATCAAGCAATGGACCTTTTTTTCTTTTTTCTTCAACGCCCTAAATTTTAATTTTTCTCCCTTTTGCTTTTAATTTTTTATTTTTCTTTGTTTTATTTCTTGAACTTTATCTTAAAACCAAAGAGAAACATTTAAACCTAAAATAATTTTCATAACATCTGTACATATTACATAATGCGTATTGATCAATATATTTGACATCTAAGGTGAGATGCTGCACAATGGCTTGGCATAGCATAAATTATAGTATGTTGGGTGGTTTTCCTATATTTATAAGAGGGGTGAGTGAAATTCATCACTCCAGTCATGATTTGAAACTTTGTTGAATCAGTTGTTTATAATATGCTAAAGGCTATGACATATATGGATGAAAAAGACATTTCTACCTTTCATGGTGAGGATACTGGCAAGAATGTCCACTGCCGCTTTGTCTGGATAGAAGATCTGATAAACACTCTATCTGAACCATCATGTGGGGGTATATGTATATGTTGGTATACCATTCAGGTGTAATTGTGGACTGAATGATCCAAGTAACTGCTTTATTGAAGGCAATGAGGGGTTGGCCTACAGCAAATTACAAAAGCAAATTGTGGCTGGCAATCAACAAATTCTGGTACTTTACAGGTACACAACCCGGTCATCATTGTTCAAATAGGAAATGGAAAGAAGCAGATGTGAATTGTAAAATGCTTGCAAGATGGACTCATGAATGTCAAGTGCAAGGAAATAGTTTGCAGCACAGTTTTTACTGCCGTATCCAAACCTTTTGACCTTGAAAGTGAGTGCTGGTACACTGATGGTTCTTCTTACCATAAAGATTTAAGTAGAATGTTTGTGTAAAAGCATCTTTAAAAATGAAAAGCTTGAGCCTGGAGATGAGAGAATCCTGGACTTATGTGGATTGGAGCTCCCAGAGCATACCAAGTTTACTTTCGGTGAGATGGTGAGAGATGTGATGAAGTCAGACCGAAGAATGGACTGTGACATCAGCTCATCTTTGCGCAATTTTCAAGACCTTGATGTGATATAATAAGGCCTAACAGCTATATGGACCACTGATGTTTACCAAATCCTTTTCCAGTCATGGTCTAAAAGTTATATTATCTAATAACTGTTTCATGGGGATATTTTAGAGGCTGGTGAAGAGAGATGTAACCAGTTTCAAATTCACATTTTATATGAGCCATTGTAAAGCATTCAGTACCTTAAATCATAATATTTTTGTTTAATTTATAGGTCAGTTCTAGTAGTTAGAACCGACCCAAGTGGGGGTATATGTTGTAATATGTGGGCCGATTTATGTATAATGTTGTATTGGAGTGCCATGTTGACCAGAAATTCAGCTGAATTGTCCAAGTCAACTGAATTTTAACATATCAAGGGGACAGCTGAAGACTCTTTGATGTTTTGATCTTATGCAAGTCTACCTAGGTGTGTGAGGTGAGGTATGGCCTGTTAACCTAATTGAACATTTCAAAGGGTACATTGTTTAAAGGACCATAGAAGAAGTATTTATTGATGATAATTAGACTTGAGGGGGTAACAATAAGATCAAAGAGTATTTTGGGTTGACCTAGCAGAAACTCCCTCCTAGTGGACTAGTATTTCAGAGAGGACATTCAAGCTGGCATTTAGTCGGTATAGTCTTGTCTGTGTATGACTATGAAGGCGCAAATCTATAGAAAATGGGACTCTGAATTATATACTCTGTCGGATTTTTTTGTCATCTGTGGACTTTGTTCTGTGTTGGAAGTCAATAAAGTGCATCTCTCTGGAAGAATTGGGTTGCTGCGGAAGAGTACTTACTAATTAATTATCATACCCACGATACTACTATACTACTACACATTTTATATCACTACAAAAGGTGCAGTAGCTAGACCGAAAAGCAGAGCTACAAACTGAAAATGAAGATTTTCTACCTTGAAAAGTAGATATTACTGGTGAGCGGGGAAATAGGCACATGGAGGTATGCATCCTTGATGTCAATTGACGCCAGAAGTTATCCTTCTTGTAGGATGGAGACAACTGATTGGATTGACTCCATGCGAAAAAAGGAGCAGATATTCAGGAACCGGTTTCGATTTTTGAGATCCAGAATGGGTTTGACATCTCCATTTGGTTTTAGCATCGTGAAAAAAGGTTTGAACAAAACCCCCAACCCCTGCTCTTTTATGGGGACCACCATGATCACTTTTTGCCAAAAGATGGTCAAATGATTGAAAGAAAGACTTCATTTTCTCTGGATCTTTAGGAATATTTGATCTGAGAAAACGAGTAGACGGAAACTCTTGGAACTCCAGTTTGTACCCTAGAGCTATTGAGGAAGTCCCCCATCTGTCTCGACACTCTTCCTGCCAGATCCTTTAGAACTGCAGAAGTATCCCCCTTACTCGAGTGAGCAGGGGCGCCTCCTCATAAGGAGGCTTTAGTATTTTGTAGGTTTCCTCCCCCAAGGCGGAGGCAGTCATGACTGCCTGGAGGCCGATGCCCCTGGCACTGGAAAAGGAACTTGTTAAAATGAAAGACGTTTACTCCTTTTCTTAAATGGCAAAGGGGTACTTTTCCACTAGAAAATCTTTGGATGCATTACCCAAATCATTCCCAAATAGCCATTTCACCGCAAAATAGAAGACTAGCCAGGAGCTTCTTGCATGGCGCTTAGCGAAAGGCACGAGACCTGAAGGATAGAATCTCTCATAGCGACTATTGCAAACATAAAGCTGCTAGTAGCTTGCCAGATCCTGGGCCTGAACAGGATAACCTCGAGCATCTGTTTAAACTGGTCTCTCAAGGATTGACCAATTACTGTCAGTGCAGGCTGAAACACTCAACCTGCCAGAGAAAAAAGTGTTTAACAGGAATTCCAACTTTTTATCCGTTAGATCCCTAAGCATTTGAGCATTGTCTGCCGGACAAGTCAAACTTTTATTCACAGAGGATATAGCAGTGTCAATTGCTGGTATCCCCACCTGAATTTTTAATTTTTTCTCCTCCATAGGATAAAGGGTGAAAAAACTTTAGGAGGGAAAAAATGCTTATCTGGGTGATCCCACATTTAGATACAAAAAGCTTTTCCAGCAATGAATGGACAGGAAAGGCATACACAGCTTGAGGAGGCTTTAGCAAACCCAAACACTCAGTTAAGGGTACATAAATGTGGAGCGGACCATCAGTAAAAAATTGCACCATCAATCTTACAGATTTTGAAGCTGATCTCCCCGCATTTGACCCCTCAGAAGAGGAGTCATCAGCCTCACCACGGTCCCCGAGGGAAATTCATCTTTTCCCACCCCCAGTTCCTCAGTTTGAAGGTCCTGGGTAATGGAAGGGAACCTATCGCATTTTGTCCCACACTGGGATGCGATTAAAGCCGCTAACCTTTTTCTTTTTTTTCCACACATTTCATGGCTGGGGAAAAAAACCTCTTTAGTAAAATAGACAGGGGCTGCAGTGTTGAAAACAACTGCAAACATTTCATGGCCCCGATGCTCACTCTGACCAGCCACCCTCTTTCAGGGGAGGATGCCATTGTAGAGATGAGTAGGCTTTCCAGAGCATGAGGGAGACCCTTTTATCCCTTTTTTGGGGGCGTTTCAAGGCCCTCTGCTGACTATAGCCCGATGCACAAATGCAGAGTTACTACCAGAAGAAATAGCATCCACTGCTTGAGCAATAGTCCAGCCACTATTAATGCTCTGCCTGATGCTTTTATGTGCCAAGGGAATGCCTGTGTTACCAACCTCTTACATGCCCCTTTTTGCTCTTTGTCCCTCCGACATCTGCAGCCAGCAAAAATGAAGCTTTTAAACAAACTCCCGTGCTGCATGTTGCAGGACACCAACACTGTGCTAAGCCCCGCCCCCTTCCGTCACATCACGCCCCCCCATTTTTCAAAAGAGGGTTCTCCTGCACGAACGCGGGCCTTCGATCCGACAGGATCGGGTTTTGTGTGGGGGAGGGGAATGGCAAGGAGGAGACCCGAGACCCGCCGCTGTGCAGGGGCGGTGAAACAAACGGAGCGGCATCTCCGATCGTATTTTGGCCTCCCCCTTTCTAAGATGAGGTACGTGCTCTACACAGCCCCCAGTGGTGACTCTTGGGCATGACAACATTTACTTTTTTAACCACTTGACAACTGGGCACTTAAACCCCCTTCCTAACCAAACCACAATTTGAATGACAATTACTCAGTCATGCAACACTGTACCATATGAAATGTTTGTCCTTTTTTTCACACAAATAGAGCTTTCTTTTGGTGGCATTTAATCACCGCTGGGTTTTTTATTTTACGCTATAAAAAAAACCCCCGAAAATTCTGTAAACAAAATACATTTTTCTTTGTTTCTGTTATAAAATTTGCAAATTAAGAATTTTTCTTCATAAATTTTGGCCAAATTTTATACTGCTACATATCTTTGGTAAAAATAATCCAAATCAGTGTATGAGTCTACAAGCAATGGTGCCAATCACTGAAAATTGATCACACCTGAAGTACTGACGGCCTAGCTCATTTCTTGAGACCCTAACAAGCCAGGAAAGTATAAATAGCCCCCAAATGACCCCTTTTTGGAAAGTAGACATTCCAAGATATTTAGAAAGAGGCAATGGTGAGTTTTTTGAAGTTGTAATTTTTTCTCACAATTCTTTGTAAAATCAAGATTTTTTTTTTCTTTTTTTTTTCACAAAAGTGTCATATTATGGACAGCATGTGGTTAAAGGAGACATTTCATAAGAAATTTTTTATTTTTTTAAAATTTCTTAGAAGTCTCCACTTACCTTTCCCGTCGCAGGGTTCTCTGTGGTAAATCTGACAGACCCAATCTTCACCCCTCACAGTGGGCTCCGTTACCAAACCTTCAGGAACCGGGGACCTTCGTGGAACCCACACTCCTGGACCTGTAAAGCACCCCACCAGTAAAACTATGGCTGAAAAAAACAGTTCTGGATCCAGCTCTCCAAAAAGATTAGCATTACAGGCAAAACCTTGTTTCTTCAGACACGAGGCCCGGGTACCATTCAACTAGGCCTAGAAAATACACTTTGAATGGATCCGGTTGCATAGCTTGCCCCAGCAAAGGAATCTTCCAGTGGAGCTCAGCACATCTTTACTCGTGACCAACACCTAAGACACTGGCGAAAAAACTGAGGTACTCCCAGTAGTGGGAGGGAGATTATATAGGGAGTGGACTTCCTGTCTTAGGATGTGCCAGTGTCCATCACCTGAAGGTGGCCTATAACCCACATAGTAACTACTATGGCTCTGTATCCCGTGATGTACGATAAGAAATATCCATTACTACCGACACATATCTGCCCCCCGGTTCTGTGATTACCTGGTAAATGGTACAAGGGATGGTCCTACGAATTAGTATAGAAACCCCTCTGGCAAAGGTAGAGCAAGTGGAGTGGAGGGCTCTCTGGATCCACTGCTTGCGTAGAGCTAAAACCCTGCTGTCTAGATGTGTCTCCTGCAGAAAAATAATGCGTGACTTGGTTTGTTTCAGGTATTGAAATATTGAGGCCCTTTTAAAACTTGTGGTTAAGGCCACAAATTTCCAAGACACTATTGTTAACCTTTTTCGTCATGACCATCATTTCCAATAATTGTGTCCCCTACAGAGCATTAGTATCACTTCTCCCTCCCACTTAATGATAGTACCATCTGCAGTACCCTTCCCTGGAAGAAAATAACACACATTAAGTCCAGATTTGTGAGCTCTGACATGTAAACCCCCCCCCCTCAGAAACTAAACCAAAAAAAACTAAAACTTAAAAAAATGTTTCGGTATGTAGCTTCATCCCAAAATCCAACAGAAAACTTGCGATGAGTTCCAGCCGCAGCAATCAAAAGTTCGGCAGTTTCTTGCTATGTCAGCATATCCTCCGCACGCTCCATACTACAGGAACTTGGAGCACTAAAGTAGGTGCAAGTTTGGACAATAAACAACTTAATAAAAAACAAATGGTAGTGGTTCCTTCCACACGGAGAAGAAAAGAGAAATAAGATGCTTTCAGCAATGCAGCCATTTTGGGTGAGTCTCTCAGCCAGCAGTGATCTTCCTCCCCTCACTGTCAGTAAGGTGCAGTTCTGTACAAGGGGTAAAATGTAGCTGTGCTCCTAGCTGGTGTCCTTCAGTGGTCAAGTATGGCAACTGTCCCAAACAGCTGTTTAGTCGTGCAGTGTTCTGGGATTTTAATTGGGAATTGAATGTAAACACAGGCAGAGAAAGTGATGTCACCACTCCTCATGGAGCCCTTTTGGGTTCTAGTGAGAGGAGAGGGGACATCTAACCAAGAGTTGCACCAACACTACACTGGACAGATATGCACACTTGTCACCCCCCCAGTTAACCCGTTCACTCCCTGTCACCAAGTGCAGTTTTTAGATTTTTCACTGCTCACTGTACTGGTGTCACTTGTAAAAATAATCAGCGTTAGGGCAGTTAGTGATAGGCCCAGGTAGGTCTAGGGTACTCCCCATTAACCCCCTAATAAGGGTTTAACCCTCTGATCTCACCCCCAGTTAACCCTTTCCCCTGAATGAATGAATATAGTGTTTTATTACCTAATAAAGGGTTAACCTCATGATCTGCCCCGCCCCCCCAGTACAGATTTTAGGGTCAGTTAGGGTCAGTGTCAATCCCAGGCAGCGTCAGATTAGTTCCAGTAGCGCTTACACCCACACCATACACCTCCCTTACTAGTATAGTGTTTGAATGGATCAAATTCTTTGATCTGATCAGAACTATATTAGCGTCCCCAGTAGCATAGTGTTCCCAAAAACGCGACTTTAGCAGGATCAGCCCAGACACCTGCTAGCACCTGTGTTTAGCCCCTCTGCCCAGCCCATTCCACCCAAGTGCAGAATCAATAGATCACTGTCACTTACAAATCACAGCACACATAACTGCAGCATTAGCAGAGTCTTACCTGATCCATGCGAATGCTAACAGTTAATTTTTTTGGTATGGATTGAAGCAGTCGCACTAGTTATACCTGAAAATTTATAGGCTAAAATGTCCAGAGGTACACTAATGAAGAGGCCTACACGTTGCTGAGCATGACAGATGAGAGCGAATGGGAAGCCTCTCTGTTAGAGGGCAGCGCACCCTAACAGATAGCTCTGACGGAGCAGTGGTCCCTGCTAAGGGCAGACGTACGTGAACCCATTCTTTTGTTGTTGAGGTGCAAGAACCGCAGGGCTCTCGTATGGAGCAGAGAGCCAGTACTAGTGCCGCTCAACCTTCTGGTGAACTGGAAAGCACTAGCGATCTAGTACGTCCTGGTCATAGACAAACCAGCACTGCAGTAACACTTGGTGACGTAGAGTGTCTCATAAGTGCAGCTTAAGCAGTACTCCACAGCCACCAAGAGTTCAAACACAGGCCCATAGAAGCCCATAGTGCCCTTCCTGCTGCATATGCCAATCCTGATTGGGAGCGCACCACTTCTGCAGCGCCCGTACTTCCCCCATTCACTGGCCAACCTGCAATTCAGGTGTTAACAGTTGATTTTACGTCACTTGATTTTTATTCACCGTTTTCATGGAAGATCTATATAGATCTACTGTGGACCAAAGCAATTTGTATGCTGGTCAATTCATCACCGCTAATCCCCATTTGACCCATTTGTGCTCTTGCTCAGATTGAATTTCGGTCCTACCCTGGTTTTGTTCACTTCTGACAAGAAGGAGAGAACATTAGGAGAGAGAGACTGACCTCAGTTATAGTTAGGGGAAAAAATGTAAGTCCTCCTATTGAGCTTAGATACCGAAAAGGCCTTTGGTCCACTGAGTTGGTCCTTTCTTTTTGCAACACTTGAATATACAGTCAGGTCCATAAATATTGGGACATCAACACAATTCTAATCTTTTTGGCTCTATACAGCTCCACAATGGATTTGAAATGAAACAAACAAGATGTGCTTTAACTGCAGGCTTTCAGCTTTAATTTGAGGGCATTTACATCCAAATCAGGTGAACGGTGTAGGAATTACAACAGTTTGTATATGTGCCTCCGACTTTTTAAGTGACCAAAAGTAATGGGACAGATTAACAATCATCCATCAAACTTTACTTTACTTACCATACTTGGTTGCAAATCCTTTGCAGTCAATTACAGCCTGAAGTTTGGAAGGCATAGACATCACCAGACGCTGGGTTTCATCCCTGGTGATGCTCTGCCAGGCCTCTACTGCAACTTCAGTTCCTGCTTGTTCTTGGGGCATTTTCCCTTCAGTTTTTTCTTCAGCAAGTGAAATGCATGCTCAATCGGATTCAGATCAGGTGATTGACTTGGCCATTGCATAACATTCCACTTCTTTTCCTTAAAAAAATCTCTTTGGTTGCTTTCGCAGTATGCTTCAGGTCATTGTCCATCTGCACTGTGAAGCGCCTTTCAATGAGTTCTGAAGCATTTTGCTGAATATGAGCAGATAATATTGCCAGAAACACTTCAGAATTCATCCAGCTGCTTTTGTCAGCAGTCACATCATCAATAAATACAAGAGAACCAGTTCCATTGGCAGCAATACATGCCCACGCCATGACACTACCACCACCATGCTTCACTGATGAGGTGGTATGCTTTAGATCATAAGCAGTTCCTTTCCTTCTCCATACTCTTCTCTTTCCATCACTCTGGTACAAGTTGATCTTGGTCTCATCGGTCCATAGGATTTTGTTAAAGAACTGTGAAGGCTTTTTTAGATGTTGTTTGGCAAACTCTAATCTGGCCTTCCTGTTTTTGAGGCTCACCAATGGTTTACATCTTGTGATGAACCCTCTATATTCACTCTGGTGAAGTCTTCTCTTGATTGTTGACTTTGACACACATACACCCACCTCCTGGAGAGTTTTCTTGATCTGGCCAACTGTTGTGAAGGGCGTTTTCTTCACCAGGGAAAGAATTCTTCAGTCATCCACCACAGTTGTGTTCCGTGGTCTTCCGGGTCTTTTGGTGTTGCTGAGTTCACCAGTGCGTTCTTTCATTTTAAGGATGTTCCAAACAGTTGATTTGGCCACACCTAATGTTTTTGCTATCTCTCTGATGGTTTGTTTTGTTTTTTCAGCCTAATGATGGCTTGCTTCACTGATAGTGACAGCTCTTTGGATCTCATATTGAGAGTTGACAGCAACAGATTCCAAATGCAAATAGCACACTTGAAATGAACTCTGGACCTTTTATCTGCTCCTTGTAAATAGGATAACGAGGGAATAACACACCTGGCCATGGATAAGCTGAGCAGCCAATTGTCCCATTACTTTTGGTCCCTTAAAAAGTGGGAGGCATATATACAAACTGTTGTAATTCCTACACCGTTCACCTGATGTGGATGTAAATACCCTCAAATTAAAGCTGAATGTCTGCAGTTAAAGCACATGTAAAGCACAGTTAAAGCACAACAACTTGTTAGTTTCATTTTAAATCCATTGTGGTGGTGTATATAGCCAAAAAGATTAGATTAGAATTGTGTCGATGTCCCAATATTTATGGACCTGACTGTATGGGTTTTAAAGGATCTTTAATTAGAGCAATTAAAGTGGATGTAAACCAGGGGTCTCAAACTCAAATTACCTGAGGGCCACATGACAAGTTTTCATATCCCATGGGGGCCACATGCAAACATTCAAACTTCAAAAGCAAACTATATACAGTTGTAGTTACTGCTTGCTACCAGTCACTGCTTAGTGCGAGATGCTTGCAAGTGTTTGCTCTGTGTTAGATGAGCCAAGTTTGCTTTAAGTAAGTTAGCAGTTGAGACCCTAACAGCCTGAAGGTGGGCATCAGTTAGCCTAGACCTGGTTCTAGATTTATTAAAGCTCATAGTGGAGAATAATTTTTCACAGGTATGTACTTCCAAATAAGCACATGACACGTTTAAACAGTTTGGACAGCTCTGGAAAAGTAGCTGGTAACGCTCTCAAAAACTGAGCTATCATTTCTGTGTTTCCCTGTGCATCTCTGAACTTGGCTTTGAGGTCAGTGCTGCATTGCAGGTCTATAAGTTCCATTTGGAGCACTTTTCACATCAAAGGAAAATGGGCCTGAAAACATCTGGAAAGTTGCATTGGGGATAGCGAAGTCAGAAAACTGCTGATTAAATTCCTGTTAAAGGTTCTCCATGGCAGCGACATATTTATCGATACAAAGCACAGAAAGATCTTCACTCTTTTCTTCAAATACAGACTTGAATGTTGAAAAATGGCTGAGGTTTTTTTGGGTGAACTGGGTTTTCCATAATTGCAGCTTTAAGGTGAATGCTTTCACATTATCAAAAGCCACAGTGACAAATTGGTTTGGGCCCTGCAGATTCAGATTCAGTTTGTTCAGCACGGTGTCAGTTTTTTTTTGTTTTTACGGACTTGCGACCGCCTAACGCAGATATACTGTGGCAGAATGGCACGGGCAGGCAAAATCACGTACCTGGTGCCTGAGGTGGTCGGCATAGTTAGGGGAGCGATCAATGCCGGGGGGGGGGCACTCATTCGTGGCCACCCCCTCGCGATCGCTCCCAACGAATGACAATCTTCCTCTGCAATGTAAACAGCGGCAGAGGAAGTGATGTCATCTCTCAAGTCGGTCTTTTTCGTTCCGGCACCAAGGACAGAAGACATCAAGTAAGTGCACCAAACACCACACGTACAGTAGAACACTCTAGGCACACTTTTCACCCCTCATCACCCCCCTGTACCCCCTGTCACAGCGACACCAATAGCATTTTTTTTTTTTTTTTACTGGATTATTGCATTGATGTCAGTTTGTGACAGTTATAAGTGGTAGGGCAGTTAGTGTTAGCCCCCTTTAGGTCTAGGATACCCCCCTAACCCCCCCAATAAAGGTTTAACCCCGTGATCACCCCCCGTCGCCAGTGTCACTAAGCAATCGTTTTTCTGATCGCTATATTAGTGTCACAGGTGACACTAGTTAGGAAGGTAAGTATTTAGGTATGAATCACAAGGAGAACAAAGACATTATGACCAACCACAATATGATTCTAGGAGGAGTCCGATCCAAACCCAAAACAGATATGAGGCCCTCAGAGATTATAGAGAGGAGGAACACTCAAGTCTTAGATTACCGCAGGAGCGAAAGGACACCCCCAAGATACGATCGAACAATGAACATAAGAAGCCCAGACGAAAGAGGGGATGCAGAGGGGGATTCAAGACCCAAAAGAAAAACGAGAGAAATAGGTAAGGGAATATATAATTTAAGCGGAATTGAACTACAAATGAACTGAGAACACTGGACAAAGGATTGAAATACGTCCCAAAAAGGAATTTAAATAAATTTGACATGTATATTGATATACAGAAGTATATCAGAAAACTCAATATCAAAAAATACTTGCTAAACAAACCACCCACCAACCAAACTATGAAGAGTGAAACGGTAGGAAGGATTGTGCATAGCAATCTTCGGAACAAATCACTTTTTAATCCACAAGTCCACAATAATGAACACATTGAAGTGTTTGGGAGAATGGTCAATCAGGAACTGGACCAATTAAGAATTAGAAAAACTAACAAATCCCACATTATAAGAACAGGAATAAAACAACTAGAAGAAAATAAACAAGTTGTAATCAGACCAGCTGATAAAGTGGGGGGGGGGGGGGGGGGGGCGATAGTTGTACTATCAAAAGAATATTACTATAAAGAATTGCTAAATCAATTGGAAGACAGGAATACGTACATAAAATTAAAGGGGAACCCCACAAAGGAATACAAAAAAGAACTGGCAGATTTGGTACTTAGAGGAAGTCTAAAAAACATTTTAACTAAAAAAGAAGAAAAATATTTGGTCCCTGATACGTGTAAAAGTACCCATTATTTATACAATACCAAAAATCCATAAAGACCATACACATCCGCCAGGAAGGCCCATAGTCAATGGCATCCAATCTATTAATGCAAGGCTGGGAGAATACGTGGATAATTACCTGCAGCCCCTGGTGCCAAAGACTGAGGCATATCTAAGGGATACGAATATCCTGAATAATCTTGAATTAAGACCTAAACAAAAATATTGGATAGCGACGGCAGATGTCTCATCACTATATACAATAATAGATCACGATGATGCAATTCAAGCCACTAAATGGGCCATGGAGAAATTTGGGGACTTAGTTTCCAAACAAAGAAGATTTATTTTGAGGTGTATGGCTTTAGGGATGCAACTTAATTATTTTTGGCACGATGGAGAATACTACAGGCAATTAAATGGCATAGGAATGGGTGCCAAGTACGTACCCAGCGTAGCCAATATTTTCATGGCAAATTGGGAGGACCAAAGTATTTTTTCTAACAAACCCGTAAATATGAAACTATACAGAAGGTTCATTGATGATTGCATTATAATCTGGGAAGGAGACAAGGAAAGCCTTACCCAATTCTTAGATTGATTAAATGACAATCAAAAAAACATTAAAACTCACTTACGAGATCAGTGATGAGGAAGTAACATTTTTGGATCTACAAATAAATATTGTGGAAAGCACTATAAGCACGAAGACTTTCTTCAAACCGGTAGAAAGAAATAGTTACATACCGGTAGATAGTTGCCATCATGAACTTTGGCTCATAAATATCCCAAAGGGCCAGTTGATTAGACTCAGAAAGAATTGCTCTAACAAGAATGAATATCTGGAGCAAGAAAAGTGGGTAGGAGACAAATTCCTAGCAAAAGGTTATAATAAGGAATTTATCGAAAATAAAATAAAGGAAGTGTACCAAATGTCACGTGATGAATTAATTCAGGATAGACAAAAAAAATCAGCAAAAAAAAAAATCGAGATCCCACTAATAATAAACTATAGTGTTCAACACAAACAGGTGGAAAGAATTATCAAAAAATATTGGTCCATTCTTAAAGCTGATACAACACTCCAAAATAGCTTACCTAAAAAACCCCAATTTTTATACAGACGAGCGCCCACCTTGAGGGATTTGGTAGCCAAAAATGTTCCTGACCCCCCAAAGAAACCAATAGGCTTAACTTTTTTTCAAGGTCGAGGGTTTTACCCTTGTAGAAGGTGCTTTGCATGTAAAAACACCAATCTCAATGGTCAAAAATGTAACAAATTCAGATCTACAAGTACTAATAAGGAATATGAGATAAAAGAATTTATTTCATGTAGAACTGAGGGAGTGGTATATGTACTTCAATGTACATGCTCCCTTCAGTATGTGGGTAGAACTAAACGACCACTATGGAAGCGTATCAGAGAACATATATTGAATATTAGAAGTGGCTTTCCAAAGCATAGCGTCTCTAAACACTTTACAAAGTACCACAATAGAGACCCTACAGGCCTAAAATTTTGGGCTATTGACAAATATACGCCACATTTGAGAGGATCTAATAAAATCGGTGAACTTATTTAGCAAACAAGAATCCAGATGGATCTTTGAGATATGTACATTGGCACCGAATGGGTTAAACATTGAATTTGATTTAAATTGTTTTATATCCGATTATTAGTTTAGGTACTCCTCGTTGATAATTTTAAAGCTTCTTAATATTTTAATGAATTTTAGTTAATATTAACGTTTCAATACATCCCCCTAGACACTATCTAGGTTTTAAGTTATGTAGTTACACTTTTTTAATAACACATTTATTGTGTGTTTTGGATTCGGATATATTTAATATTTTTTGGACTGGCCAATAGTGATATTCACTGGTAGAGACAGATCCCTCTCTGCTCTACCTAGTGGGCGCTAGGTTGCTAGGTGGTTGGTTGGTTGATGGATTAGTGAAAGCAGTATTATGACCTAATTGCCATTATCAGGGACCATGGAGTTAAAGTAGAATAGTCAGTTATAATACTGGGATATAGTGTCGGAGTTATTTTTTAAAATTAACCTTCTTAAAGTAATTTTTTTATTAATTAACGGGTCTTCTTGCGGAATCCTTATTATTGTTGTTAATTGTGTTGTATTGTGACCTTATGCCTGCTGTATTAATATGTAGATTTGTGCTGAGTGATGAATTCCTACATTGTTATATACAATTATCACCACTAGAGGGAGGAGGTGGACCCAATATTAACTGCCTTTACTTATATTTATATTGTTTTAATTTTTTAAAATAGTGCTTTTGTCTTAATATGTATGTATGTTATTATGTAGAAATCACACCATTCATTTGTTTTTTTAATGTTAGTATTCAATAAAATATAGATGTCCATTTGACGGCTAGATGAAAAAGTAAAATGATGACTCAATGACACACCGATGTCTCTATAGCAACGTTTGATGCTAGCACCACTATATAATGGAGACTCGAGCGTCACATGACTTACCTTGAAAAAGTCACGTGTCGAGTGATGCAGCGCGTAGGAGGAGTCAGCGACGTCATTCATTGAGGCTTGTAACAGTATCGTTGCATAGCGGTGAGCGAACCACCGCGCCTCAAGCGACTGATTACTTTCTTCATCTAAGTCGAAAAAATCCTAGGAGTATGTGAGTGAACACAGCGAGAAATACCCAACGGGAAGTTACTCTCAACTATACGGCAATCATTGTCTTACTAGAAATTATTTTGTCATTTAGGAACTTTGCATGTTAGCCTATTTGTTTCTATGAATACACAGTACTAAGTGAAATCCTGCCGAAGGAGGAATCAATCAGTGGAGGCGACATCATCTACAGTAATTATATCCTCCTTTATTTATATTTGGGCTTCACCTGTGACTGTTTTATCCCTTGTGGATTATATTAGAACTCAACATTCAAGGTTAATATTAGCGCAGCCTAATTTCTATTGTTTTTTTCACTATGTAGTGGTTACCTGAACACTTAATAGGTTGCAGCTTACATTATTTGGGATTCTCCTAGTCTTTTACTAGTACACTTTTTTATTAGCATAACCCATATCAGCGCTTGAGGAATTTTTTGTTTATTTAAAGTATTTAGGTTCGCCATCAGCGTTTTATAGCGTCAGGGACCCACATATATTACCTAATAAAGGTTTTAACCCCCTGATTGCCCCCTAGTTAACCCTTTCACCAGTGATCACCGTATAACTGTTACGGGTGACGCTGGTTAGTTCGTTTTTTATAGTTTCAGGGCACCCACCGTTTATTACCCAATAAAGGTTTAATCCCCTGATCGCCCGGTGGTGATATGTTAGGTTTTAGGGTCAGATAGGGTCTGCGTTGCCCCAGGCAGCGCCAGGTTAGCGTCAGTACCGCTAACACCCACGCACGCAGCATACACCTCCCTTAGTGGTATAGTATCTGAACGGATCAATATCTGATCCGATCAGATCTATACTAGCGTCCCCAGCAGTTTAGGGTTCCCAAAAACAGTGTTAGCGGGATCAGCCCAGATACCTGCTAGCACCTGCGTTTTGCCCCTCGGCCCAGCCCAGCCCACCCAAGTGCAATATCGATCGATCACTGTCACTTACAAAACACTAAACACAGATAACTGCAGCGTTCGCAGAGTCAGGCCTGATCCCTGCGATCGCTAACAGTTTTTTTGGTAGTATTTTGATACAGTCGCTCTCAGGAGCTATTTTACCTGTGAGTCTCACTAGTGTACCACTAAATTTAGAGCCCAAAATGGCAAATCGAAGGTACACTAGTGAAGAGACCTACACGTTTCTGAGCATGACAGATAGTGAAGAGGAAGTCACTCATCTGTCAGATTCAGGCTCAGAATACGATCCTGTAGACGACAGCGGCTTCATGACAGATAGCTCTGACGACGGAGTTGTGGTGCCTGCCAAGGTAAGGCGTACCAGACCCCGAAATTCTTCTTCTGTCGTTTATGTGCAAGAACCGCAGGTCCCTCGTATGGAGCAGAGCAGTACTAGCACCGCTATTCCTTCTGGTGAACTGGCAATCACCAGCGGCCTAGTACACCCTGGTCGCAGTCAATCCAGCACTGCAGTAACACTTGGTGATGTGGCGAGTCCCATAATTGCAGTTCAAGCCGGTGAGGTGGCAAGCAGAAGTAGTGTCCCGCTGCCACCAAGAAGACGAAGTCGTGCCCATAGTGCCTTTCCTGCTGCATTCGCCAATCCTAATTGGGAATCCACCACTTCTGCAGCACCCGTACTTCCCCCATTCACTAGCCAACCCGGCATTCAGGTGGAAACAGTTGATTTTACGTCACTTGATTTTTATTCGCTGTTTTTCACCGAAGATCTCCATAGATCTATTGTGGACCAAAGCAATTTGTACGCTGGTCAACACATCGCCACTATTCCCCAGTTGTCCCTTGCCAGAGATTGGAGACCAATTACGGTCTCCGAATTTAAGCTCTTTCTGGGCCTTTCCCTCAACATGGGCATAACTAAAAAGTGTGAGTTGTGGTCATATTGCTCCAATGACCCAATCCACCATATGCCCTTGTTCTCTGCCTCCATGACCAGGGCACGATACAAGCAGATCTTGCGGTTCATGCAATTCAATGACAATGAACTGTCGGCTCTACAAAATTTGGCCCCTCGTAAACCACTTCAACCAACGTTTTTGCAGACTTGTTTACTCCCCATCAAGTTGTCTGCGTTGATGAGTCCCTGATTAAGTTTTCTGGCCGCTTGTCATTCAAACAGTACCTTCCCAGCAAGCGTGCCAGATACGGAGTCAAGATGTATAAGCTCTGTGACAGGGCCACAGGCTATACATGTAGTTTTATGGTTTATGAGGGAAAAGTTAGCCACGTAGAGCCAACAAACTGCCCTGACTACATAGGAAGCATTGGCAAGATTGTGTGGGACTTGGTGCAACCTAATCGCCGGGGCTTTCCCCAGCGGCTTGTAGATTCCTGTCTTAGGCTGGGGGAGAGATCCTGCTTGCAGTGTAATAATCTGCTCGCTATGAAGTGGAGGGATAATAAGAATGTTTTAGTTCTTACCTCCTTTCATGCAGACACGACTGTCCAAATTACTACGGTGACTGGTGTTGTGGAGAAACCCCTCTGTGTCCACGAATATAACCAAAATATGGGAGGGGTGGACCTCAACGACCAATTGTTGGCACCGTACCCAATTGCCCGTAAGGCCAGACGCTGGTACAAGAAAGGGTCTGTTTATTTATTTCAATTGGCTTTGCTTAACGCTTATGTGCTATACAGAGCTTCAGGATGGACTGGATCCTTCCTTAAATTCCAGGAAGAGATCGTCAGAGCCCTTCTGTTTCCAGACGGTGCTCCACCTCACCTTCCCCAACCAAATGCAGTAAGCCGGCTGCATGAGAGGCATTTTCTTTATGTCCTCTGAGTACCCCTACCCAACAAGCCCCCCCAGGGGTACAGCACTGCACAGACTAGGCACACTTTCACAGGGTCTCCCAAGATGCCATCGCATTTTGAGAGACCCGAACCTGGAACTGGTTACAGTTACAAAAAAAAGTGTAAAAAAAAAAAAAAAATTTTTTTAAAAAGTTGTCGTTTTATGGTTCTCTCTCTATTCTCTCTCTATTGTTCTGCTCTTTTTTACTGTATTCTATTCTGCAATGTTTTATTGTTATTATGTTTTATCATGTTTGCTTTATAGGTATGCAATTTTTTTTTTATACTTTACTGTTTACTGTGTTTTATTGTTAACCATTTTTTTGTTTTCAGATACGCCATTCAGCTGCAGAGCGGATTCATTTATCTTGACAGCAACACGATAAATAAAGCCATGACTCAAACACTGTCGGAGGTGATTTCACCACCACAGTTAAAAAAAAGAGCATGAATGCCGAAGCATGGGGGCAGCAGGGGCGGAGAAGCGATTTGCTCCTACCTTTTGCGGGTGTATGTCCCCATGCTTCGGCACATATATACATATATATTTTAGGCACAGGTATGGTATGGTAAGTCTTACTGTTATACTGTAATGTTACTTTGTTTTATTGTTAACCATCATTTGCTTAGCAGGTATGCCATTCAGTTGCAGCGCGGATTTATTTATCTTGACAGCAACAGCGTTTGCTCCCACGATACATAAAGCCATGACTCCAGCGCCGTAGGAGGTGATTTCACCACCACAGTTAAAAAAAGGAGCATATATGCCGAAGCATGGGGGCAGCAGGGGCGGAGGAGCGATTTGCTCCTAACTTTTGGGGCTGATACCCCCATGCTTCGGCATATGTAAACGGTGCATGTATGCCCATCATTAGAAGTGGGTGGATGAAGGGAGGTATTCTAATGGAGGGCATACCCACCGATCTCTTTTTCGTTCAGCCCACAGGCTGCATGAAGAAAAAGTTTACAATATATGCCCAACAAGGACCAGCAACGTACTGGTATGTTGCTAGACCTTGAGTGGCTATACCAGAATGATGCCTGCAGGTTTAGGTATCATTCTTTTCAGCCAGTTTGTCGGTATTCATGTAAAAGCAATCCTAGCGGCTAATTAGCCTCTAGACTACTTTTACAAGCAGTGTGAAGGAAATGCCCCCCACCGTCTTCCATGTTTTTCTCTGGCTCTCCTGTCCCAACAGGGAACCTGAGAATGCAGCCGGTGATTCAGCCAGCTGACCATAGAGCTGATCAGAGACCAGAATGGCTCCAAACATCTCTATGGCCTAAGAAACCGGAAGCTACGAGCATTTCATGACTTAGATTTCACTGGATGTAAATAGCGCCATTGGGAAATTGGGAAAGCATTTTATCACATCGATCTTGGTGTGGTCAGATGCTTTGAGGACAGAGGAGAGATCCCAATTTAAAAAAAAAAAAAGAAAAAAAAGGAGTACCTGTCACTACCTATTGCTATCAAAGGGAATATTTACATTCCCTGAGATAATAAAAATGATTTTAAAAAAATAAAATGAAAGGAACTGTTTAAAAATAAGATAAAAAAGCAAAAAATAATTAAAAAAAAACAAAAACAAAAAAAAAAAAAAAAAAAACACCCCTGTCCCCCCCTGCTCTCGCGCAAAGGTGAACACAAGCGTCGGTCTGGCGTCAAATGTAAACAGCAATTGCACCATGCATGTGAGGTATCACCGCGAAGGTCAGATCAAGGGCAGTAATTTTAGCAGTAGACCTCCTCTGTAAATCTAAAGTGGTAACCTGTAAAGGCTTTTAAAAATGTATTTAGTTTGTCGCCACTGCACGTTTGTACGCAATTTTAAAGCATGTCGTGTTTGGTATCCATGTACTCGGCCTAAGATCATCTTTTTTATTTCATCAAACATTTGGGCAATATAGTGTGTTTTAGTGCATTCAAATTTTTAAAAAGTGTGTTTTTTTCCAAGAAAATGCATTTGAAAAATCGCTGCGCAAATACTGTGTGAAAAAAAAACAATGAGACACCCACCATTTTAATCTGTAGGGCATTTGCTTTAAAAAACATATATAATGTTTGGGGATTTAAAGTAATTTTCTTGCAAAAAAAATAATTTTTTCATGTAAACAATAAGTGTCAGAAAGGGCTTTGTCTTCAAGTGGTTAGAAGAGTGGGTGATGTGTGGCATAAGCTTCTAATGCCCTGTACACACGGTCGGACTTTCCAACGGAAAATGTGCGATCGGAGCTTTTTGTCGGAAATTCCGACCGTGTGTGGGCTCCATCAGACATTTTCCATCGGATTTTCCGACACACAAAGTTTGAGAGCAGGCTATAAAATTTTCCGACAACAAAATCCGATCACGTCAATTCCGACCGTGTGTGGACAATTCCGACGCACAAAGTGCCACGCATGCTCAGAAGAAATTCCGAGATTGAACTGCTCGGTCTGGTAAAGTTAGCGTTCGGAATGGATACAGCACTTTCGTCAGGCTGCAATGTTTTAAATTGTTCAATGCAGCACACTCTCTTCTTTATAATGCTAGAAGAATGAAGTTGTTTTGCTGCTCATATTCACACAGACTTATCACAAACTTCTTTATTATTTATCGCGATTCCCTCAATATATTTTGATTTGTCACATCTGACAAAAAATATATCTCTTATCTTTTTGGTTTGTATTTTTTTCAAGGCTGACCTTTTTTTGTTTACTCCAGAATATTTTTGTGTGTGTTTTGTGTGTCAAGTTCCCACAACACCATTGTTATCTTGTATTATTTAATCTCAAGGAGATTGCTTGGTGTTGGTGTCCTTTGTTAATTTCACATTGTATTTTTGAAATGTACCTGCCTCCTCACAAACAAACTGTCCTTTTTGAAGGAAAACACACATAGGCAATTATAATTGAAACAAAAATTCCTTTATTAAGGGCTCAGAACCAAACAAAGAGGGAGGCAACGCTGGAGAAACATCATAAATTGGCGAAGCCTTTGACCCCCAGTGCAGACATCAATTATTTTACTGCAAAATTGGTGGCCTGAGGAGTCCATATCTAAGGGAGTGCAGTCTGGTCCAGAAGTCCAACAGATCATGAAAGCAGCAGATGACATGTCCCCAGGCTGCGGTCATACAAGAGGCTGCATATTTTGCCAGACCAGACTGAACCCAGGTCATCACTCTCTGGTCTTCCTTAGACGCTTCCTTCCACGCTGTGGCTCTGGTGTTGGGAGGTGTGGCAGGAGGAGGAGGAGGACCTGAAGGAGGAGGAGGACTATGGGTGAGCTGACAAATGTGGGTTGCACATGTGATTTGGCCCCTCAACCCCTTATTTAGAGCTTCCAAAATTAAAAACTCACATAGGAGTCGTTGGCCCTCCTCCATCTGCATCATTTTGCATGCAGTTATAGCAGCAAAGTCCTCCTCCACACTGTGGAGTGTTCTGAGGGCCTCAGTAGCCTTCCAAAATAGGCCTATGGCAGCCTCCTCCAGGTTACTTCTCTTCCTGCCACTTTGTCTTTGAAGGCGGAGGGGAGGGACCTGGGTATCGGGCAGCCTGCTTGGCCTGGCCACCTCCTGGCTGAGACTTCCCTGTGTATGAAAAAGGGACATGGTTTTAGTTTTTGGTTCATTAATCACAATCATAAATTAGTACTCCAAACATCTATTTAACATCATTGATTGGACAACCAGAAATATTTAGAAAAATGCTATACCTGGCTCAAGCTGGGCTCCTCCACATGTTGATGCCTGGAAGGCCCAGGTTGGGCGTCAGAAGCCTCAGCTGGGGGGGAAGGAAGCGTGGAAGGAAGAGTGGAGAGTGCTGGCCTGGGTTCAGTCTGACCTGCCAGAAAAGGCAGCCTGTCATAGTACCACAGCCTGGGGACATAAACGTCATCTGCAGCTCCTGATCTCTGGGAATCCTGGACCTTCTTGCGCTCCCTTAGATAAGTGCTCCTCATGCCGCCAATTAGGATCTTCAGATAGGTGATGTCTGCCGTGGGGATCTTCACAAATTGCAGCAAATTATCCAGCGTTGCCTTCCTCTTTGTTTGGTTCTCATAATAAGGGTGGTTTACCTGCCACAGACAGGGCAGCTCCCTGAACATCACTATGAATATTGGCATAAAGTCCTTATCATTGACTAGATCCATTTTCACTGCAAGACACAACACAAGACAAACCCTAATGTCAGCCTAAAGTCTTCTAAACTTGTCCAAATACAGGCCTCAATCTAGAAGCAGTATAGTCCCAATTTTAAATCTTACCTTTGTTATCACGATTGGCGCCTCTGATACTCCTTCCTCCACTCACAGATCGTACGTACTATGCACGCGTGTTACGCTTTATAGACACTGCGCATGTGTGAAACTCCGTCCGCCCCTGGTGTTCTTTCTAGTCTATTCCCCGCCCCTTCTCGTTCGTCGCAGTGGGGAAGAGCACATGGCAGAGACACAGCAGGTGTCTGATAATTACACCGAGAAGGAGGAGGAGGAAAGCCCGGAGCCTGAAACGTCCCGATCCAGAAGGAGACGATTTAAGGCATCAAATATGTCCTTTGTGGAGATGGTGGAGATGGTAGACATACTGAAGAAGGCAGACTATGACGGGAAGTATGGACCTTATCCCAACCCCAATGTCAGAAAGGCCAAGATAATGGCGAAAGTGGTCAAAAGTCTGCAGAATAATTTCGGGGTACGACGATCGAAAGATCAGCTCAGGAAGCGGTGGTCGGACCTCAAATTAAGGGAGCATGAGCAGTACAGAAGGATCAGGAGAGTGCTGCAAAAAAGTAAGTAGTTGTTCCGTGTTCCTATTCTTTATTTTTATTACGTTTGTGCTGCTCCATGTGCTTTTCTTTACTGTTGTACAATTTAAAATGGCAACTTTCATGTTCATGGGCACATTGTTCGTTTGGCATAGAAAACACCATTGTTTTGGCCATGTGCATTTGAATACATTTTTTATGGCCTACTTCTCTTAAAATAATTTGGTTGTGTAGATGGGTTTGTAACTATAATGAAATGCAAACTAGATTCTGTGTAAGGAGAGGACACTCAGCAGCAGTTTTCACATCTGGACGCTGGAGCACTAGTGTGGGACACAAGAACAACCTTTTTATTAGGGGGCCCACACAGGTGCTCCAGTGTATACTATAGGGGTGACTATCTGTGAAGCTTGCACAAAACAGGTAAGTATTCAAGCTTGACAAAGGAAAAAAATATTTCTTCATCTTGGAACTCTGGCAAAATAGACAATTGTAGATTAGACACAAACATTCTTGGCCAACATCAGTATAACATTTATTTTAGGGAGTTTAGAAAGACCAAGGTATAAGGTCCACCTATCAGATCCCCCCCCCCCCCCCCCATGGGCCATTTCTAACATTTTAGGGGGGGGGTGTTTTGGACAGGGAACCCTCTCCAATTCATTGAGAGATTAATGCCTAAATAATGTGTATTACTTTGGCCAGCCCCTCCTTACTTACACTATTGACAGCCCACTGGACAGGTAAGAAGTGTCATAATACAAAGATATAAATACACATCGTACACATTTTAGCACATTTGGACATTCTGCTATTACCTATCAAGATAATAATAGTATATAAAAACTTTAAACAGTACCATTTGAAAGTATACAGGCAGGCCCCCTTGCACTATATGCTTTGGGGAATTCATCCATACATCTGACCACAAAAGAGATGGGTATAGTGTTTATGGGTTTGGCAAAGTCAGCAGATAGATGATTGAGGATAGATAGAGAATTGTTATCAGCTGACTTAGCAGTTGGGGGAGGGAGGGTTCCAAATGATTTGGGGAGCCAAAAAAAAGCCTCTGGCACTCTGCCTGAATGTAAAGCAAAAATCACATTTTACACATTTTAGGGGGTTTTTTTAGGGTAAAGCACTACTATGGAGCTGACAAAATACACTGTTAAGTGACTACATCAGGTGAATATAGGGCCAGGAGAACATGCTGGGGAGGTAAGTGAAGGCAAATATGCATGAAGGACAAAAAAAATAATTACATAAAAATCCAGCATACATGAGAACAAAGGGGACATTCACAGCATATTACAATCATGGTAATTAGGGAATGAGGAAAGAAATACAATATATTATCAAACATTAAATATAATAAAATGTGATATTGAAGAATAAATCTTACCTTAATATAATCCTACTGCAGGACCTGGACGATGGCAGAACAGGTCTCTGGGATAATGATCCCCAGAGCCTGAGGGGAGATGCCTGTCGAGAACTTGAGGTCCTGCAGGCTTCTCCCCGTCGCCAAGTACCGCAGGGTGGCGACTAGCCTCTGCTCCGGAGTGATGGCTTGCCTCATGCAGGTATCCTGCCTGCTGATATAAGGGGTCAGCAAAGCCAACAAACGGTGAAATACGGGGTCCGTCATCCTGAGAAAGTTCCTGAAATTGTCAGGATTATTCTCACGGATCTCACGGAGCAAAGGCATGTGACAGTCCATGAACTGGGCTTGTGTCAAGGTAAGGACCCCAACACCAAGCCCCCGCACAGCACGAACTCCACGAGGAGTACGTATACGCAACATGGCTAGAAAACGGTTGGCTGCTCAGAACACAGTAACAGAACGCACTGAAGAACAGCAAGGCCTGTGAAGTGCGACCTAAAAAACAGCAACGAGCAGACAAGAACGCACTGAATAATCCAATACAAACTGACTGCACACAATGAAGAGCAGATACAAACCCACAAGCACAAACTGAAAAGCAGAAAACGATCTGAAAACCACGAGTCTGAAAGCGTGAATCGTCTCTCACCAAACTTTTACTAACACGAGATTAGCAAAAGGAGCCCAAAGGGTGCCGCGCTTGGTTCAGACCTGCCCTTTTCTAGTCTCGTCGTACGTGGTGTACGTCACTGCATTCTTGGCGATCGGAAATTCTGACAACTTTGTGCGACCGTCTGTATGCAAAACAAGTTTGAGCCAACATCAGTCGGAAAAAATCCATGGATTTTGTTGTCGGAATGTCTGATCAATGTCCGACCGTGTGTACAGGGCATAAATGTTGTGCATAAAATGCCAGGACAGTTCAAAACCCCCCAAATGACCCCATTTTGGAAAGTAGACACCCCAAGCTATTTGCTGAGAGGCATGTCGAGTCAATGGAATATTTTATATTGTGACACAAGTTGCGGGAAAAAGACAATTTTTTTTTGCACAAAGTTGTCACTAAATGATATATTGCTCAAACATGCCATGGGAATATGTGAAATTACACCCCAAAATACACTAGTTCCCCCCCGCAGCCAGCTCCTCTCCTCTCCCAGCTGCGGGGGGGAACTAGTAATAGGTTACAGTGAGCGAGATCACGCCAGTGTCCTGTGATAGCTGAGCAGAATAAACTGTGTATTCATCTTTAGTGCTGAGAAAGGGACTGGGGAATGTGTCCTCAGTCCCTTTGTCTCAAAAGGGGAGATGTCAGGGGCCTGTGTGAATCTCCTTTCACAGTTAGAAATGGCAACAAGACAGGGAAATGTCATAATGGGGGACTTCAACTATCCCGACATTGACTGGGCAGAAGGGGCAGCCCGCTCATTAAAAGGCCCGCCATTTCTTAAAATGTTCTACAGGACAACTTCATGTCCCAATTGGTGGATTCCCCAACTAGGAGTAACACACTGCTAGATCTTTTCATTACAAAGGATACAGATCTGAGTGCAGATGTGGAAATATGGGGAAACTTGGGAACTAGCGACCACAGAGTTATTACATTCAAAGGGAGGCATAAAACACTAAATTTCAAAAGAGCCAACTTTTCTAAACTGCGCTAATGCAGGCTATTAAGTGGGACCAGATCTTTGAAGCATTGAACAGGAGGAAAAAAGGGAATGCTTTAGGAATATATTAAATAAATTCATCACCGACTGTACTCCAAGGGGAAATAAATATAAAAGAACAAAGGTTGAACCTGGGTGGCTGAACCAAAAATGTAAAGTGTCAAACGAAGTACAAAAAAAATGGTCTTTAAAAAGTACAAAGCAAAGGGGTCAGTGTCAGCATTCCAACAATACAAGGTATGCAATGCGAGGTGTGAGAATGCAATTAGGGCGGCTAAAATGGACTATGAGAGAGACACATAGCGGAGGAGAGTAAAAATAATCCCAAGAGTTTTTTTTTTTAAATATTACCAGTAAAAAGGCAAGGACGGAACACATAGGCCTCCTAAAGGACGAAGAAGGGAAGGTGGTTACAGATGACAAGGCGAAGGCAACTGTGCTAAATGCTTTCTTCTCCTCAGTCTTCACACAGGAAAAGGAGGGGTATTGTTAGCAAGATGGCACAGGATCTACCCTTGTGGCTAACAGAGGCCAGAAAGGATTTGAGAAGCTTAACATAAATAAATCACCAGGACTAGATGGCTTACACCCGACAGTCATTTAAGAACTCAGGTTATAGCCAGACCACTATTCCTAATCTTCATGGACAGCATACTGACAGGATTGGTACCGCCTGATTGGTGAAAAGCCCACATGGTACCAATATTTAAAAAAGGGCAGAGATCTATTGCTGGGAACTTTAGGCCTGTCAGTCTAAGGTCGGTAGTTTGTAAACTATTTGAGGAGATAAGGGACCATATCCAAGAATTTGCTGATGAAAAAACAGTATCATTAGCAGTAATCAGCATTGGTTTATGAAAGGTCGCTCTTGCCAAACCAATCTATTAACCTTCTACGGGGAAGTGAGCTGCCATCTGGACAAAGGTAGGCTGGTGAATGTGGTGTATCTGGATTTTGCAAGAGCATTTGATACAGCCCCCCACAAACGCTTAATCTACAAGCTGAAGTTTGTAGGCATAGACCATAAGGTTTGTTCTTGGACAGAAAACTGGCTACGGGGGCATGTCCAAAGGGTTGTGATAAATAACGTGTACTCCCGGGTGCCCGAGGCGGTCGGCATCATTCCAGGAGCGATCCGTGCTGAGGGGGAGGCCACTGATTCATGGCCACCCCCTCGCGATCGCTGCTGGCAAATGAGAAGCTGTTTAAATTACAGAAGCAGAGGAAGTGATGTCATCTCTCCTCGTGAAGGCTTTTCGTTCCGGCTTTCGAGGAGAGAAGACATCCAAGTAAGAGTGCACCAACACTACACTAACAGTAGAACACGCAGGTACACAAATTACCCCCCCTGCACTCCCTGTCACAGTGACACCAATAGCAGTTTTTATTTTTTTACTGATTACTGCATTGGTGTCATTTGTGACTGTTATAAGCGTAAGGGCAGTTAGTGGTAAGCTCCTTTAGGTCTAGGGTACCCCCTTGACCCCCCAATAAAGGTTTAATCCCTTGATCACCCCCCCAGTTAACCCCTGTCGCCAGTGTCACCAAGCGATCTTTTTTCTGATGGCCGTATTAGTGCCACAGGTAACGCTAGGTAGCCATGTAAGTATTTAGGTTCACCTTCAGCTTTTTATAGTGTCAGGTACCCCCATATACTACCTAATAAAGGTTGATAGCCCCCTAGTCAACCCTTTCACCAGTGATCACCGTATAAATGTTACAGGTGACGCTGGTAAGTTAGTTAGTTTGTTTTTTTTAGTATCAGGGCACCAGCCGTTTATTACCTAATAAATGTTCAACCCCCTGATCGCCCAGCGGGTGATATCAGTTAGGTTTTAGGGTCAGATGGGCTGCAAGGGCTGGGACGGTGATAATAATGGGGGATTTTAACTACCCAGAAATTGACTGGAGTAATGGCACTGCGAGGACAGTTAAAAAGGGAAAAAATTTATAAACCTAGTACAGGACAATTTTATGGTCCAGTTTATTGAGGCCCCAACTAGGAATGAAGCTCTGTTGGACCTGGTAATCTCAAACCATGCAGAGCTTATTACTAATGTTCAGATAAAGGAACACCTGGGTAGCAGTGACCATAACATGATTTCATTTGATGTTAGCTGTAAACAAGAAATACATACGGGAAAGATAAAAACTCTTAACTTCAAGAGAGCAAATTTTCCAAGGATGAGGGCTGCTCTCGAGGACTTAGACTGGGAGGGAATATTGGCAGCGATAAACACAGAACAGAAATGTGAATTCTTCAAAAAGACTGTTTGGGACCTCACTGCAAAGTATATTCCCATGGGCAATAAGTTTAAAAGGCTAAAAATAAAACCTATGTGGCTCACGGTCAAAGTTAGAAAAGCTATAAACAATAAGCAAAGAGCTTTTAAAAAATATAAAAATGAAGGAACACTAGTGTCGTTTAAATGCTACAAAGAATTTAACAGAATATGTAAAAAGGAAATCAAGGGTGCAAAAATTCAAAATGAACGACAGATCGCAAAAAATAGTAGGACAAACCCCCAAAAATTCTTCAAATATATTAATAGTAAAAAGGTCAGGTCTGAGCATGTAGGCCCTTTACAAAATAATCTAGAGTGGGTGACTGGGGACAAGGAGAAGGCTAATTTATTAAAGCGGAGTTCCACACAAAAATGGAACTTCCGCTTTTCGGAACCCTCCCCCCCTCCGGTGTCACATTTGGCACCTTTCGGGGGGGAGGGGGGTGCAGATACCTGTCTAAGACAGGTATTTGCACCCACTTCCGGCATAGACTCCCATGGGAGTCTATGCCTCTTCCCGTCCCGACCGCGCTGTCTGCTGGGAACACACAGCTCCCAGGAGAGAGCGGGGACCACTAGGGACGCGCAGCGTGACTCGCGCATGCGCAGTAGGGAACTGGGAAGTGAAGCCGCAACGCTTCACTACCTGATTCTCTCACCTAGGATGGCAGCGGCAGCTGCCGAGAACCGAGCGGGTTCTCGGCGTCCCCTGCCGACATCGCTGGACCCTGGTACAGGTTAAGTGGCATGTATTAAAAGTCAGCAGCTGCAGTATTTGTAGCTGCTGGCTTTTAATATTTTTTTTTTTGGCGGTGTGGGTGAACCCCCGCTTTAAATACTTTCTTCAGCTCTGTGTATACAGAAGCTCATGTCCATAATGGGGGTGGTATTGACACAGCCCCCAATGATCCACAATGGCTCAAAAGGGATATGGTCCAGAAATATTTAGACAGAATAAAGGTGGATAAAGCACCTGGACCTGATGGCATCCACCCACGGATCCTAAAAGAATTGAGCTCTGTAATTTCAAAGCCATTGTATCTAATTTTTAGGGACTCATTAATGACGGGAATAGTACCACTGGATTGGCGCAGGGCGAATGTGGTGCCTATATTTAAAAAGGGATCAAAGTCTTTACCAAATAACTATAGACCTGTTAGTTTAACTTCTATAGTCGGGAAGATACTGGAGCATTTAATAAAAGACCACATAGACAAGTTCTTGCTGGAAAAATACATTTTAAGCAACAGACAGCATGGGTTCATTAAAGACAGAAGTTGTCAGACAAACCTGATTTCTTTTTATGAAGAGGTAAGTAAAACCTTAGACAGAGGGGTGGCTGTGGACGTGGTATACTTGGATTTTGCAAAAGCGTTCGATACAGTTCCGCACACACGGCTCACGTGTAAGTTAAAGTCTACAGGCTTGGAAATATCAGTTTGTAAATGGATAGAAAACTGGCTAAAAGACAGAATTCAGAGAGTAGTGGTTAATGATTCTTACTCTGAATGGTCTAAGGTTATCAGTGGTGTACCCCAAGGTTCAGTGCTGGGACCCTTACTCTTTAATATCTTTATAAATGATATTGGGTCTGGGATCAAAAGTAACATTTCTGTCTTTGCAGATGACACCAAGCTATGCAGTGGAATAACGTCCTTACAGGATGTCTCCAATTTACAAGTTGACCTCAATGCTCTGTCTAATTGGGCGTCTATGTGGCAGATGAGGTTTAATCTCCAAATACGGAAAGGTTTCTTCACAGTAAGAGCTGTGAAAATGTGGAATAGACTCCCTCCAGTGGTGGTTCTGGCCAGCTCAGTAGATTGTTTTAAGAAAGGCCTGGATACTTTCCTAAATGTACATAATATAACTGGGTACTGACATTTATAGGTAAAGTTGATCCAGGGAAAATCCGATTGCCTCTTGGGGGATCAGGAAGGAATTTTTTTCCCCTGCTGTAGCAAATTGGAGCATGCTCTGCTGGGGTTTTTTTGCCTTCCTCTGGATCAACTGTGGGTATAGTATTGGGTATATTGGATTGTACGATTTTTTTTTTTTTTTTTATGGTTGAACTGGATGGACTTGTATCTTTTTTCAACCTGACTAACTATGTAACTATGTAAGATGGGGTCTGCATCGCCCCAGGCAGCATCAGGTTAGTGCCAATACCGCTAACACCCACGCACGCAGCATACACCTCCCTTAGTGGTATAGTATCTGAACGGATCAATATCTGATCAGATCTATACTAGTGTCCCCAGTAGTTTAGGATTCCCAAAAATGCAGCGTTAGCGGGATCAGCCCAGATACCTGCTAGCACCTGCGTTTTGCCCCTCTGCCCAGCCCAGCCCACCCAAGTGCAGCATCGATCGATCACTGTCAATTACAAAACACAACACACATAACTAAAGTGTTTGCAGAGTCAGGCCTGATCCCTGCGATCGCTAACAGTTTTTGGGTAGCGTTTGAATCAGTCGCTAACAGTCAGGACCTTTTTTACCTGCGAGTCTCACTAGTGTACCACGAAGCCCAATATGTCAAATCGAAGGTACACTAGTGAAGAGGCCTACACGTTTCTTAGCATGACAGATAGTGAAGAGGAAGTCACTCATCTGTCAGATTCAGGCTCAGAATACGATCCTGTAGACATCGGCTCCATGACAGATAGCTCTGACGGAGGTGTGGTCCCTGCCAAGGTCAGGCATACCAGACCCCGATCTTCTGCTGTTGAGGTGCAAGAACCGCAGGGCTCTCGTATGGAGCAGAGAAGTACTAGTGCCGCTATTCCTTCTGGTGAACTGGCAAGCACCAGCGGCCTAGTACACCCTGGTCATAGTCAAACCAGCACTGCAGTAACATGTGGTGATGTGGCGAGTCCCATAAGTGCAGTTCAAGCTGGTGAGGTGGCAAGCACAAGTAGTGTTCTGCTGCCACCAAGAAGAAGACAAACACAGGCCCGTCGAGCACATAGTGCCCTTCCTGCTGCATTCGCCAATCGTAATTGGAAACCCACTTCTGCAGCACCGTACTTCCCCCATTCACTGGTCAACCCGGCATTCAGGTGGAAACAGTTGATTTTACGTCACATGATTTTTATTCACTGTTTTTCACCGAAGATATCTATAGATCTATTGTGCACCAAAGTAATTTGTATGCTGGTCAATACATCGCCACTAACCCCAGTCCTCCCTTACCAGAGATTGGAAACCAATTATGGTTTCCGAATTTAAGATCTTTCTGGACCTATCCCTCCTCATGGGCATAACTAAAAAGAGTGAGTTGCGGTAATATTGATCCACTGACCCAATTCACCATATGCCCGTGTTTCCTGCCTCCATGACCAGGGAACGATACGAGCAGATCTTGCGGTTCATGCAATTCAACAACAATGACCTCTGTTGTCCTCGTGGAGACCCTGGATACGATCGGCCCTACAAAATTCGGCCCCTTGTAAACCACTTCAACCAACGTTTTGCAGACTTGTTTACTCCCCATCAAGTTGTCTGCGTTGATGAGTCCCTGATTAAGTTTTCTGGCCACTTGTCTTTCAAACACTATCTTCCCAGCAAGTGTGCCAGATACGGGGTCAAGATGTATAAGCTCTGTGATAGGGCCACAGGCTATACATGTAGTTTTATGGTTTACGAGGTAAAAGATAGCACGTAGAGCCGCCGAACTGCCCAGATTACATAGGAAGCACTGGCAAGATTGTGTGGGACTTGTGTCGGAAAGGGGTACCACTTATACGTGGACAATTATTATACGAGCGTGCCACTTTTTAGTCACTTGTTTGATCATCAGATTGGAGCATGTGGCACCGTGCGACCTAATTGCCGGGGCTCTCCCCAGCGGCTTGTAGATTCCAGTCTTAGGCTGGGGGAGAGAGTCTGCTTCAAGTGTAATAATTTGCTCGCTGTGAAGTGGAGGGATAATAAGGTTTTCGTTCTTACCTCCCTTCATGCAGACACGACAGTCCAAATTCCTACGGCGGCTCTGTGTTAACGAATATAACCTTAATATGGGAGGGGTGGACCTCAACGACCAGTTGTTGGCTCCGTACCTAGTTGCCCGTAAGGCCAGGCGCTTGTACAATAAAATTGTCTGTTTATTTAAATTGGCTTTGCTGAACACTCATGTGCTATACAGAGCTTCAGGACGGACTGGATCCTTCCTTAAATTCCAGGTAGAGATCGTCAGAGCCCTTCTGTTTCCAGACGGTGCTCCACCTCACCTTCCCAATTCAAATGCAGTAAGCCGGCTGCATGAGAGGCATTTTCTGTATGTCCTCTCGAGTACCCCTACCCAACGAGTCCCACAAAAAAGATGTTGTGTCTGCAGCAAGCGCAGATATAGGGGTGACACCCGCTATTATTGTCCCTCCTGTCCTGACAATTCTGGTCTTTGCATTGGTGAATGTTTTGAACGCTACCATACACTACTAGTTGAGTATTAGCGTAGGGTACAGCACTGCACAGACTAGGCACACTTTCACAGGGTCTCCCAAGATGCCATCACATTTTGAGAGATCCGAACCTGGAACCGTTACAGTTACAAAAACAAAAAGTGTAATATATATATATATTTATTTGCAGAGGAGAACTGCACCCAGCCTTAGATTCATTGCTAGCAATCAGGTCTTCCCACCGACCTTATATATAAAGAAAAAGTCCAGGAAGTTGCTGCACTTAAAAAATTTTCGTTGCTTTATTTCACATAGTCTTGAAGAAAAATTACAAAGCACGTATAATTATTCCAGACAAAAAGTGGCAACAATTGCCAATATGATTCAGATATGAATGGATTACGTTTCGGGCTAGTCTGCTTACGCACTTCCTAAGATCCGTCAAAGCACATCTGAAGGTTTCCCTATATTCATTTAAATACAAATTTGTAAAGAACATCAGACGTGGAAACAATATGGTTAATTAATTAAATCCTTGTTGTATTTAGTACTTGTATATATATATGTTGTCTACCATAAACAAAAAATATAGCAAATAGCGGGCAATAACTTTATCTCTCCATTAATTTTCTTCAAATATATCCAGGAGCCTGTAAGATATATATATATGTATATAATAACATACACACATATGTAGTTTACCAGAAATAATTTGTCTGAGCAGGTGGACATATATATCCACAAGCTCAAACAAATAAAGGTCTAGATCCACATTTAAGCCATACGGGGCAATAGTATTTAAAAAATGTATCCAATATAACTCCCTTTCCTCAAAATCATCTCACGGTTTCCTCCTCTCCTATTTTTCTCTATTCCTTCCAGGACCATATACTTTAATTGTGATACACTATGTCCAAATTCTAAAAAGTGTCTAGCAAGTGGTAACTGTGTTAAAGTCCATATTCTGAGAAAATAAAGTACCCTTAATCCTCTAGGTATCATCTGTATTTTATAATATTCAGCCAACGTTACCTCATGAAGTTCCATCGGGATGGCCCTTTGGGTAAGCTTTTCCATTTTTCTGGTTAGCTGTATTGAGGATGATTGGGTCAAAAAATCCCTGGATCCAGTAGTATCGGTAAAAAAAGCTGTTGTGGTAATGGACACCCCAATGTATGAAACTAAAGTGATGAAACATCATGGGGATACTCTTACATATAAAAAATTTGACTCTTGCCCGGTCTTTAAAGTACAGAAAAGAATCAAAGAAATCTTAACTAATGCGGTTAAAAATAGAATCATTGATGATGAAACTATGGAGTTTTTGATATGTGAACATCCTGGTTCACCTGTCCTATATATGCTACCAAAAATCCACAAAGACCCCAACCCCCCCCCCCCCCGGGACGTCCCATAGTATCGGGAATGGAATCTGTGACAGCTCATTTGGCACAATATCTTGATAAATGTTTAACACCACTGTTGTTGAATACTAAATCATATATAAAAGATACCACAGATTTTTTTTACCTAAAATTCAAGATATAAAACTGTCACCAGATTCCATCCTAGTATCGTGGGACGTCTCTAGTTTATTTACTATTATGCCCCATGATTTGGGGATAGAGGCATGTCGCCGGTTGTTAACTCAGTCAGGTGACTACAATACCCAGCATATTAGGTTTTTACTTGATCTACTTAAAATTGTTCTTGAAGAGAATTATTTTCTTTTCAAGGACACCCATTTTTTGCAATTAAACGGGGCAGCGATGGGTTCTAATGTTGCACCCCCATATGCAAACTTGTTCATGAATATGATTGAGACATCTTTCGTTTATGTGAATGACATATTTCTTAAGCACTGTCAGGGATGGTATAGGTTTGTGGACGATATTTTTGCTATATGGGATGGCAACATGGAAAGCTTATTTTTGTTTGACAAATACATCAACTATTTAATACCTGGCCTCAAGTTCAATATTGAAATTGGTAAAACAGATTTCCTTTTTAGATACCACACTAAAACTGAGAAATATGCAGATTACTAGTGATCTATATGTAAAACCCACAGATCGTAACCAACTGTTCGATTTTAATAGCTTTCATCCTCCTAATGTATTTTCATCTACTCCAAAGAGTCAGATGATGAGGGTACATCGGATCGTTAATGACCAGCTGTGCCGTGATCAGAGACTCGATGAAATGGAGGTCAAACTTTATTAATAGACGGTATCCTCAAGCCTTAGTTGAAACAGAGTGGTCCAATATGAATAATACTAGGACCCCTAGAAAGGAAACAAAAAGAATTCCCTTTATTATGCAATACCATCCCTTTTCTAATAAAATCTCTAAAATAATTAAAAAACACTTGAATCTTTTGATAACTAGCTATCCCATGGTACAAGAATTTTGGGATCCACCCATGCCTTCCTATAAAAAAGGTAGAACGATACGTGACAAATTAATAAAATCGGATCAACCTTCATCTATAACACCAAAATTAACCTTTTTGGGGCCAAAAAATCTGGACTCATACCCTTGTCTGTCATGCATACAATGCAATTCTATGATTAAGGGTAAATATTTTACACACCCGCACAGGGGGTTTTAATATCCCTATACGTGGACATTACACATGTCACATGTGCCCATGCGGTTTGGTTTATATTGGGGAAACAAAAAGTGAAAGATAGGATAGCAAGACATAAGTATTCTATACGAGATAAGCTAACACAGTTACCGCTTGCTAGACACTTTTTAGAATTTGGACATAGTGTATCACAATTAAAGTATATGGTCCTGGAAGGAAGAGAGAAAAATAGAGGACGAAACCGTGAGATGATTTTGAGGAAAAAGGAGGTATGTTGGATAATTTTTTTAATACTATTGCCCCGTATGGCTTAAATCTGGATCTAGACCTTTATTTATTTGTTTGAGATTGTGGATATATATGTCCACCTGCTCAGACAAATTATTTCTGGTAAACTACATATGTGTGTATGTTTATTATAATATATATCTTACAGGCTCCTGGATATATTTGAAGAAAATGAATGGAGAGATAAATTTATTGGCCACTATTTGCTATATTTTGTGTTTATGGTAGACAACATATATATACAAGTACTAAATACAACAAAGATTTAATTAGCCATATTGTTTCCACATGTGATGTTCTTTACAAATTCGTATTTAAATGAATGATTGTAGGGAAACCTTCAGATGTGCTTTGACGGATCTTAGGAAGGGCGTAAGCAGACTAGCCCGAAACGTAATCCATTCATATCTGAATCAAATTGGCAATTGTTGCCATTTTTTGTCTGGAATAATTATACTTGCTTTGTAATTTTTCTTCAAGACTATGTGAAATAAAGCAATGAAAATTTTTTGAGTGCAGCAACTTCTTGGACTTTTTCTTTATATGTATATTATATATATTAAAAAAAAACAAAAATAGTTGTTGCTTTATTGTTCTCTCTTTATTCTACTCTTTTTTACTGTATTCTATTCTGCAATGTTTTATTGTTATTATGTTTTATTATGTCTGCTTTTCAGGTATGTAATTTTTTTATACTTTACTGTTTACTGTGTTTTATTGTTAACCATTTTCTTGTTTTCAGGTACGCCATTCAGCTGCAGCGCGGATTTATTTATCTTGACAGCAACAGTGTTTGCTCCCACGATACATAAAGCCGTGACTCCAGCGCTGTAGGAGGTGATTTCACCACCACAGTTAAAAACAAAATGGTGCATGTATGCCCATCATTAGAAGTGGGTGGATGAAGGGAGGTATTCTAATGGTGGGCACACCCACCGATCAATCTCTTTTTCGTTCGGCCCCCAGGCTGCATGAAAAAAAAATTACAATATATGCCCAACAAGGACCAGCAACATACTGGTATGTTGCTGGACTTTGAGTGGTTATACCAGAATGATGCCTGCGGGTTTAGTTATCATCTAGGTATCATTCTTTTCAGCCAGCGGTCCGCTTTAATGTAAAAGCAATCCTAGCAGCTAATTAGCCTCTAGACTGCTTTTACAAGCAGTGGGAGGGAATGACCCCACCCCCCCACCATCTTCCATGGTTTTCTCTGGCTCTCCTGTCCCAACAGGGAACCTGAGAATGCTGCCAGTGGTTGCACCAGCTGACCATAGAGCTGATCAGAGACCAGAACGGCTCCAATCATCTCTATGGCCTAAGAAACCGGAAGCTACGAGCATTTCACGACTTAGATTTCGCCTGATGTAAACAGCGCCATTGGAAAATTGGGAAAGCATTTTATCACACTGTGTAGAACTAGTGACTCGCGCTTTTGACAAAACACAGTGAATGTAAATATAAAGGTGATCAAACATCACCTTAACCAAAATCACAAATATGCATATAGTCATATATCCAAAAAAAGATGTATACAAAAAGTGTAAGCAACAAAGGCTGCAATAAGTTGTGCAAAATATTTAAAAAAATAGTGAATATTAGTCCATATAAGAACACCCAAATATATTTAAAGAGTCCAGATATAAGAATCCAGTGAAGGTCCAATTATATGGAAACATAAGTGCTTGGGTCCACCACCATAGATAGGAGGGCCTGGCCGCTTACCAGAAACCCATGACCCCCCCGTTACAGAGGGTCTGAGTAAGCTGTTAAATCATGCTGTTCCGGACCACCATAAAGCCAAGATGGAAGCTGGGATGGGACATCAGGGACTGTGGTGCAGATGGATGGATCCCCAGGAAAAAACTTTACCCTCAGCGGAGTGGTGTAACCATGAAAAAAGAAGGGGAGGGCTCCGATATTGTAAAATCAAACGGCTTTATTATAATAAAATAAAGTATACACTCACATATAGATCAAGGAAAAACGTTCTCTGGAGAAGAACAGTCTGTGGCACCGGCCGGATGCACACAGACAGCCCGTCCTGCTGGTCTTCGCAACAACAGTGGGAGGTGACGCGACGATGACGCTCAGCCCTACGATGCGTTTCATAAAAGGATTACGTCTTCTAGTGCGCCTGGAAGATGCTATTTGCTGAGACACAAGTTACAGGAAAAAGACACTTTTTTTTTTTGCACAAAGTTGTCACTATATTGCTCAAACATGCCATGGGCATATGTGAAATTAAACCCCAAAATTCATTCTGTTGCTTCTCCCGAGTACGGAGATACCACGTGTGAGCCACATACGGGACCCCGAAAACCAAGCACCACCTTCAGGCTTTCTAAGGGTGTACATTTTTTATTTCACTCCTCACTGCCTATCACAGTTTCGGAGGCCATGGAATGCCCAGATGGCACACTAACCCCCCCCCCAAAAAAAAAAATTACCCCATTTTGGTATGGTGAATATTTTGCAGACCTTGCTTTTTGTCACAAAGTTTTGAAAATTGAAAAAAGAAAAAAAATACATTATTCTTTTCTTCATTTTCAAAAACAAATGAGCTGCAAAATACTCACCATGCCTCTCAGCAAATAGCTTGGGGTGTATACTTAACAAAATGGGGTCATTGGGGGGGGGGTTGTGCCATTTTGGCATTTTATGGCCTTCAAAAAACTGTGATAGGTAGTGTGGAGTGAAATCAAAAAGTTAAGACCTTAGAAATCCTGAAGGCGGTGCTTGGTTTTTTGGGACCCCGTACGCGGTTAGGCTCCCAAAAAGTCCCACACATCGGGTATCCCCGTACTCAGGAGAAGCAGCAAAATGTATTTTGGGGTGCAAATCCACATATAACCATGGCATGTGTAAGCAATATATCATTTAGTGACAGTTTTTTGTAAATTTTTTTGTCATTATTCAATCACTTGGGACAAAAAAAATGAATATTCAATGGGCTCAACATGCCTCTCAGCAATTTCCTTGGGGTGTCTACTTTCCAAAATTGGGTCATTTGGGGGGGTTTTGAACTGTGCTAGCATTTTGTGCACAACATTTAGAAGCTTATGTCACACATCACCCACTCTAACCACTTGTCTACATGAAAAAATATTTTTTTTTTTTTTGCAAGAAAATTACTTTGAACCCCCAAACATTATATATTTTTTTAAAGCAAAGGCCATACAGATTAAAATAGTGGGTGTTTAATTTTTTTTTTTCGCACAGTCTTTGTGCAGCGATTTTTCAAACTCATTTTTTTGGGAAAAAACACACTTTTTTTTAAATTTTAATGCACTAAAACACACTATATTGGCCAAATGTTTGATGAGATAAAAAATATGATCTTAGGCCTTAGGGGTTTGTACTGCCCTGCTATTTTAGCACCAAAAGCAATGAGATAGGCAGTTAAACTAAAAGCTGTGCAAATTCCAGAAAATATACCCTAGTTTGTAGACGCTATAACTTTTGCGCAAACCAATATACGCTTGTTGACTTTTTTTTACCAAAGACATGTGGCTTAATACATTTTGGCCTAAATGTATGACTAAAATTGAGTTTATTGGATTTTTCTTATAGCAAAAAGTAGAAATTTCAAAATTTTCGGTCTTTTTTCGTTTATATCGCAAAAAATAAAAAATGGCAGAGGCAATCAAATACCATCAAAAGAAAGCTCTATTTGTGGGGAAAAAAGGATGCTAATTTTGTTTGGGTACAACATTGCGTGACAGCGCAATTACCAGTTAAAGCGACGCAGTGCCAAATTGTAAAAAGTACTCTGGTCAGGAAGGGGGTAAAACTTTCTGGGGCTGAAGTGGTTAATGAAATTTCCTTCAGATGAAGCCACGTGGGAGGTGGTGAAACTAGTAGAGGTGGGGCCTGGCGGTGGACTACTACTACTACTGAGATTGTCTTGTCATTTTTACTGCTTTTAAAATTTCATTAAATGTGAGTTCAATGCTAGCTGGGGTGGAGTGGATTCATTTTTAACCCCTTAAATACTGCACTACAGGAGGCACTTTCTCTAGTTTTTTTTCATGTGTTGCTGAACTTACCGGTAGTCATTGTGGATTTAAAGTTTGAAGCAGCACAGTGGAAGGATTATCTACCTGCTTTTGATTACTTTCATCGTTTGAGCCACCAAGATTCTCTGATGATCCCTTGGAGGGAATGTTTGCACAGGGTGCTAAGCGTGTTTGACCCCTTGCAGGGTCGTTTTAAAGGAGGCGAGTGAGCATTGCATGAGGAGGAGGGAGCACTCCGTTCATGGAGATTGTCTGAAGATATCACACAAGCTTGTTTTTGTTTTTTATTTTTTCATTTTGCACAATGTGGATTCATTCATTTTATGAATTTGGACTTTTTTCATATCATTGCAATTTCAGTATTTATCACCATAATTGTTAATTTCACTTGTACAGCGTTGTCACACCTTTATTGTTTTTTACTGATTTCTGTGGGAGCACATTAGTGACAGCTGCAGTAAAACGTTATCACTATAATATGGGTATCCTGTGACCTGCACAGGAGGCTGCGATGTGGAGGATATCACAGTCATAGCACCAATATGAAACTCGAACCGAAAATGTTTCTGACCGGACCCCTGTGAATTTTAATCACTACCCCTGATATAGAGGGTGGAATAAGTAGCTAGATCCCAGCGTTTGCCAACGACACAAAAGATATGTAGGGCAATAACACCATAGGATATAGAAACCTTACAAGAGGACCTGAATAAATGAATGGAGTGGGCTACTGCATGGCAAATTAAGTTTAAACATTGAAAAATGTAATGTAATGCACTTGGGGGGTAAAAATATAAAAACGCAAGTTACTCATTGGGGGAGAACACCTGGGGGCTTCCGGGATGGAGAAGAAAGGATCTAGGGGTCCTAGTAGAAGATAGACTGAGCAATAGCATGCAGTGTCAAGCTGCGGCTACCGAAGCCAGCAGAATATTAGCATGCATTAAAAAGGGAATTTACTCCAGGAGATAAAACTATTATTCTGCCACTTTATAAAACTCTGGTTCGGCCGCATCTGGAGTATTCTGTCCAGTTCTGGTCACCAATCCTCAGAAAGGAGGAGCTGGAGAGAGTCCAGAGAAGGGCAACTAAATTAATATGGGGATTGGAGGACCTCAATTATGAGGAACGACTACAAGCGCTAAATTTATTCTCCTTGGAGAAGAGACGCTTGAGGGGAAATATGATAGCGATATACAAATATCTCAACAGTGATCCCAGCGCAAGTATGAAACTTTCCAGTCCCAGGGAATGTAAGAGGACACGGGGCCACGTGATGGAACTGGAAGAGAAGCGGATTAACCTTAAGCTGCGTAGGGGTTTATTCACTGTCAGGGTGGTAAGGATATGGAACGCTCTTCCACAAATCGGTGGTGTCGGCAGGCAGTATGGATAGTTTTAAAAAGACTCTTGGACGTGTATCTTAGCGAAAACACTATACGGGGATATGGGAAATGGTAAGCAAGCACTTTGTAAGGAGGCATTCACCTAGGATCATGCACTTTCCGGTGATGGATGGTGCACTTACCGTCTGATGGACGGTTTCACATTTTGGAATTTCCTTATTTATTTTCAAATTTAATATTAGGCACAACTCTGCAAGGGAATACAGACACTATAAGTGTCATAAAAGCAACCACATAAATATATGCAGTACCAAAAGTAATACATATGCAATAAACATTCAACATTCAAGTTGAAGCATTTATGAACTGGAGTCTTTACACGTATCGTGTGTTGTGGAAAATAATGTACACTATGTGTAATCACTTTTCAGCTCTTTTGGATAATGCAATTGAGTGCACTCAAGACAGACAGATATGATAGTTCTCATATTGGAAGCTCCATAGACAGTCCTGTCTAACAATGGGAGCTCCGTTTATTTATAGAACTTTGAAAAGTGGCAACAAAAAGGGGCTTGGTGGCTATTCAGTTCAGCCAATCAAGCCCATGCATTCCTTCAAACAGGTGTTGTACAACACTCAACCAATGAAAACACGTGTCTAGTCAAAAAGAACAAATTACTAACTAGTCTGGGCGTGCCCGTGCAGACCAGTGTACACAATTTCCCGCCCTTTGTAACTGAAAACTGTGCTTCTGCAGTTAACAAAGGAACCCACGTGTAGGGAGATTGGCGCCTAAGAAATTGTGAACGCTGTTCCGACCAGACTCGCGCACACATTCCCGCTTCTACCATTGGCACAAATCCTTATTCTGCATTGTTCAGAAAACAATGCATAGCCGGATTATACTATGGACGCAAGGCTATCTGCAGGGACGCTAAGGCCTTTCCATGTGGTGATCAGACACATAGAAAGACACGAGTGTACAGTGGGGACGGAAAGTTTTCAGACCCCCTTAAATTTTTCACTCTGTTATATTGCAGCCATTTGCTAAAATCATTTAAGTTCATTCTTTCCTCATTAAATGTACACACAGCACCCCATATTGACAGAAAAACACAGAATTGTTAACATTTTTGCAGATTTATTAAAAAAGAAAAACTGAAATATCACATGGTTCTAAGTATTCAGACCCTTTGCTCAATATTTTAGTAGAGGCACCCCTTTTGATCTAATACAGCCATGAGTCTTTTTGGGAAAGATGCAACAAGTTTTTCACACCTGGATTTGGGGATCCTCTGCCATTCCTCCTTGCAGATCCTCTCCAGTTCTGTAAGGTTGGATGGTAAACAACCATTTTTAGGTCTCTCCAGAGATGCTCAATTGGGTTTAAGTCGGGGCTCTGGCTGGACCATTCAAGAACAGTCACGGAGTTGTTGTGAAGCCACTCCTTCGTTATTTTAGCTGTGTGCTTAGGGTCATTGTCTTGTTGGAAGGTAAACCTTCGGCCCAGTCTGAGGTCCTGAGCACTCTGGAGAAGGTTTTTGTCCAGGATATCCCTGTACTTAGCCGTATTCATCTTTCCCTCGATTGCAAGCAGTCGTCCTGTCCCTGCAGTTGAAAAACACCCCACAGCATGATGCTGCCACCAGCATGCTTCACTGTTGGGACTGTATTGGACAGGTGATGAGCAGTGCTTGGTTTTCTCCACACATACTGCTTAGAATTAAGGCCAAAAAGTTCTATCTTGCTCTCATCAGGCCAAAGAATCTTATTTCTCACCATCTTGGAGTCCTTCAGGTGTTTTTTTAGCAAACTCCATGCGGGCTTAGAGGCTTCCGTCGGGCCACTTTGCCATAAAGCCCCGACTAGCGGAGGGCTACAGTGATGATTGACTTTCTACAAGTTTCTCCCATCTCCATCTCTGGAGCTCAGCCACAGTGATCCTTGGGTTCTTCTTTATCTCTCTCACCAAGGCTCTTCTCTCCCGATAGATCAGTTTGGCCGGACGGCCAGCTCTAGGAAGGGTTCTGGTCGTCCCAAAAGTCTTCTATTTAAGGATTATGGAGGCCACTGTGCTCTTAGGAACCTTAAGTGCAGCAGAAATTTGTTACCTTGGCCAGATCTGTGCCTTGCCACAATTCTGCCTCTGAGTTCTACAGGCAGTTCCTTTGACCTCATGATTCTCATTTGCTCTGACATGCACTGTGAGCTGTAAGGTCTTATATAGGCAGGTGTGTGGCTTTCCTAATCAAGTCCAATCAGTATAATCAAAACACAGCTGGACTCAGATGAAGGTGGGATGATCAGAAGAAATGGACAGCACCTGAGTTAAATATATGAGTGTCACTGCAAAGGGTCTGAATACTTAGGACCATGTGATATTCAAGTTTTTCTTTTTTAATAAATCTGCTAAAATGTCACAATTCTGTGTTTTTCTGTCAATATAGGGTGCTGTGTTTACATTGAGGCAAAAAAATGAATTTAAATGATTTTAGCAAATGGCTGCAATATAAAAAAAGAGTGAAAAAATTAAGGGGGTCTGAATACTTTCCATCCCCACTGTAGATCCCTCAGCAAAAGCAGATCGGTCTGGGAAGACATTATCGGTTTGATACCAAACATATCCCCCAACCAAATCTGTGCATAACGCAGGGGCCCTCGCTGGCGGACATATCTTTGCATGGCGAACACCTCTCCACATCCACAGGAAGCTTTTTCACTATCAATGGTCCTTCACCGGTGCCGGTTCGCTCTTATGAGCAAGACGCAAGTAGAACCAACACTGGGAGGCACTGTGAAAATACATCTTAATAAAATTTCTACAACACTTGGAACAGTGACCACTTCATCAGGAAACACCCATACCATTTTTGCATCAGTGGAAAGACCATATCAAAACGGTAATATAAGCAATAAAGTTATACAATTCATAAATGGTTTACCTGCTAGATGGCCATACTTACAAATAAGCAAGAGTGCAAAAAAAAAAATGCATAAAAAAAATAAAAAAAAAGTGTCCCCGCAAGAGGAGACTATCCTGGACAACCTTAGCATGGGAGGAAAACCAGAAGGGGTAGGTTCCATCTAGGAGCTGATAGAGGGGCAGGCTCAAGGTCAGGGCACAACACAGAACTGAGAAAAAAACCTACAAGGTAAATAAACACTTTCCCATTTTCATGACACTTTTTTTTTTTTAACAAGGAAAGCTCTTATTTAATAGGGTGCAACATATTAACATTGCACAAAACATTAAATATATTCACAGACAAAAGGGAATGATGCATACGCAACATATCAAAAACAGTATTACAATGTGAGAAGTGCAAGGAATAACATAAGTGAAAAAAGAAAGAAACATGCTAGCTAGAGCAATGGCCCTATTGGGAAATCACAATAATAGGTGTACAATACACCTCGAGTCTAAACAGTCTGGTCTTAATTGTGTGGTCAGGTCAGGTTGCGTGTGGCTGGGTGACCAGAAGAGATTTGAAATGCAAAGAGGCAGAACAAAGAAAGGAAAGTCCTTTATAGTGCCCAGAAAATAAGAGAGCCTGTCCCCCTAAATGTCATGTGAGGGTGAGGAAAACCAGGTCCGCAAAACCACACCAGCAAAGTCATGGCCACACCATGCACATGGCGTCAGCTCGGTGCAACACATGCACGAGAAGAGGAATAGCAATGATGGAGACAAATAAGCGGCGCAGCGGTCACGTGCACCCGAGGTTGACAAGCAAGCCCCATCACAGTCAATGCAAGCACGAAAAAGACCAAGATGTGCCGGGGAACCTGGAACGGTTGAAAAGTTGAACACACTGGGCAAGCTGGAACAAGTGCAGGGGCTCCCCAATAGGGGAACAAATATACAGTTGTGTTCAAAATAGCAGCACTCCAACATTACTAACCATATCCAGCACTGTTTTTGGCATAAATTATATATTTCTACATGGCAAATAATTTACTAGTAGGTGTAGTAGAGTAATAGAAAACCAACAGACTTAGACAGTCATGACATGCATGCTGCTGATTCTGTGTATTTGAATGATTAATTGAAAGGGGGATGTTCTAAATGATAGCAGTGTGGAGTTCAATTAGTGAGGTCATTCAGTCTGTGAATAAACATGTGTCAAACAGGTGGCCCTTATTTAAGAATAAAGGCAACAAAGGTTGTACATGATGGGTATTTCTCTCTGAAAATCGCAGTTATATGGGTCGTTCCAGACATTGTTCTGAAGAACAGCATACTTTGATTAAGAAGATCATTGGGGTGGGGGGGCATATAAAAGAAGAAGTGTAGAAACTGATAGGCTGCTCAACTAAAATAATCTTGAATGCCTAAAAATGGAAACCAAAACCAGAAAGACGTGGAAGAAAAAAAAAACAAAAAAAAAAAAAAAACGGAAAACTACCATTCGAGTGGATCGAAGGATAGCAAAAATGGCAAAGCCAATGATCAAATCCTGGGTGATCATTCCTCATCATTCCTATTTTTCTATTCTTCCTCTCTCCATCATCCCTTCCCCTCCCCCTTCAACATGGATCAGAATAGAATTGTTAGGCTTAAATCAGATTTTTAACAAGGCCAGCCTGAAATCGACAGGAGGTTGGTTCTCCCTCTCATGCTGCTTCTCCGATCAGACACACCCAATCTCCCTTCACATACATTTAAGGGCACAAATGAGAAAGGCCTTCTTTCTGGCACAAAATGCCAGAGAATCTGAATGTATTCAGTGGTGGGACCTTTCGTTCCTTAAAAAATATTTGGAATTATATATCACCCCTAGAGGACTCAGGATAAAAAAGCAGTGTAGCTTTTGGATCCTGATCTCCAAAAGGAGTGGCAGCTAATGTCTGAATTTTGTACCACAAAATGGATAAAGATCCTGATAATACAACGCAAACGCAAACTAGATAGCGCTGAACAAAAGAAAAAAAAGCCTTGGAAGAGGGACTATTTGTATTCTCATCTTTTTTCCCCAAATGGATGACTGTCCTTGATAAAAAACATTCAGAAATTTGAAGACCAATTGATAGATAAAAAAAGGGTAAACTTGATAGGGATAACGGAGGACTACAAGATGGATCGCGTGTTTGATTGGAAGGGTTCCAGACGGACGCCCAATCTTGTAGATAATTCAATTCAGCTGACGGGTGGTTCAACATCTCCCAAAAAGTCAGTCAAAAGGGCCAGTCTAAATTAAATGGTCAGCAAAATAAAAATACAAAACAAAAAAATCCACCAAAAAGATACATAATACTGCAGAGCAGGCCCACAGTATTACTGTCGAGCAAGCGGTCGATTTATCCTGCGAGAAGGTCCCTAATCATTTACCATCAGCTGAACCAATCGATGATATCGGTTCACTCCCTAGTACTATACTCATCATGGCCAATAAGAGTCATCCTGATCCACCAAGTAAATCTAGCTGGCATTTCACATATAGCTCAGCCCATAACCATCATGGATTCTAATAATCTTATACCACCACATACTCCCACTCAGATCAAAGCTAGTGAGGAGTCGGGCCATCTGTTACCTTCTATCTCTACCGACAAATACTGTAAGTACAGTCCCCTGGCGAGGGACCTTGACATCTTCTCGAAGGAGGTGTCTTCACACACCAAACTTCATCCAAAATATCGTTCAGTACATAGTGGGGACACACATAGATCTGGCCCCATGCAAGCTTCTAACACCATGGTTAATCATTTTTTAGTACAGTCCCCAAAAAACTTGGTCAAAAGAAAAAAGAAAAATAGAAGGAGGTAGACAAGGCAGATGAGTCTGCAAGGACAAATAAAAAAGAAAGGAAAGAAAGCGAATAACCATTGAGGTTAATACTATAAAAATCTTCAACCTTTCTACCCACCAACTAACTACAGCCGAAGACTCACTACTGTAAAAAGGGCTAGGTTTTGCACCAACCATAGGGCCTAACAAATTTGGCTTATTTAACCACCTCAATACAGTGCACTTAAACTCCTTTCCTGCCCAGACCAATTTTCAGCTTTCAGTGCTCTCATACTTTGATGACAATTACTCAGTCATGCAACACTGTACCGATATGAAATTTGCGTCCTTTTTTTAACACAAATAGAGCTCTCTTTTGGTGGTAATCACTAGTGGGTTTTTTAATTTTTTTGTGCTATAAATAAAAAAAGACCGTACATTTTGTGAAAAAAAAGCCTCTCTGTTTCCCGTCATAAAATTTTGCTAATTAGTAATTTTTCTTCATAGATTTTGGCCAAAATTTATACTGCTACATATATTTGGTAAACATAACCCAAATTAATGTATATTATTGGGTCTTTGTGAAAGTTATAGAGTCTACAAACTATGGTGCCAATCACTGAAAATTGATCATATCTGATCAGGCCTTCAGTACATTTGGTGAATCTCATTTCTTGAGACACTAACAAGTCAGGAAAGTACAAATACCCCCCCGAATGACCCCTTTTTAGAGAGTAGACATTCCAAGGTATTAAGTAGCATGGTGAGTTTTTTTAAGTTATAATTTTTTCCCACAATTCCTTGCAAAATAAAGATTTTTTTTTTTATCAGGTTATTCCTCACACACAGCATATGCATACAACAAATTACACCCAAAATACATTCTGCTACTCTTCCCGAGTATGGCGATAACACACGTGAGACTTTTACACAGCCTGGCCACACACAGAGGACCAACATTGAAGTAGCACCTTCAGGCGTTCTACGAGCATAAAAGACATCTCATTTCTCAACCACCTATTACACTTTTGAAGGCCCTGGAGCACCAGGACAATGGAATTTCCCACAAAATGACCCAATTTTGGAAAGCAAACATCCCAACGTATAATCTTGGAGGCATAATGAGTCTTTTGAACGGTTCATTTTTTTCCAGTTTTTGGAAAATGTGGGGAAAAAAATGAAAAACTTTTTTTTTTTTTTTTTTACACAAAGTTGTCAATTTATAAGATATTTCTAACACATAGCATGTATATAGCAAAAATTCCACCCCAAAATACATTCTGCTACTCTTCCAGAGTATGGCGATACCACATGTATGAGACTTTTACACAGTCTGGCCACATACAGAGGCCCATCATTGAAGTAGTACCTTCAGACTTTCTAGGAGCATAAATTACACTCTCATTTCATTCCTACCTATCACACTTTTGAAGGTCCTTGAGCACCATTTTGGAAAGCAAACACCCCAACGTATATTCTATGAGGCATGGGCTGCAAATGGGTACTCAGGTACTCTGATGGCCTGGCGACAGGTACTCTGGTACTCATATGAACTGTGACAGGTACTTGGATACTCAGATGGACTGACGGGTACACGGGTACTCAGATAGACTGTGACAGGTACACGGGTACTCACATGGACTGTGACAGGTACACGGGTACTCACATGGACTGTGACAGGTACATGGGTACTCACATGGACTGTGACAAGTACTTTGATGGGTGGTGACAGGTCCTCTTTATTGGGGGGGCAATCAGTGTGACTGGTGTACACTGTAAGCGGTAACAAGATGTTACCACAATCTCCTTCTCACACACACGATCGGCGTGTGAGGAGGTGAACCTGGTAACATCTCGTTACCACTCTATGTTTACATTTAGTGATCGGCTGTGAAAGGATAACAGCCGATCAAGTGGTAAACAGCCACCGGCCAATGGCTGTTTACCAGCGTCGGTGATGAGCAGTGTTCCCAGGAACACGCTGCCACCGACGTGCGCTTGATTGCACGCATGCGCCGTGCAAAGTGGGCCGGTACCATCTGTGATCGTCCGTGAATTCATCACGGCCGATCATGTGGTAAACAGCCATGCCCAATGGCTGTTCACCCCCCTAGGTGGTGAGCGGTGTCTCCGTGACACGCCGCCACCGAAGGTACAGGGATGCACGCACACGACCGCGCGCATTCCCAGTTTGAATGGACGGACGTCATATGAGGCCCGCCCAGGAGGAGAGCCACGCCGCCTGGCCGCCATATGACGGCCGGCGGGCAGCAAGCGGTTAAAGATCTAAATAGGTTCATCAGAAATTTGACTGTAAAAAGATATGCTAAAGATCAAATAGACCGTTCAAATCCTACGGCATCAGAGATAGTGGCAACCAATACTGACAGTGCTGAAGAAATCATTCAGCAGGATGTATTGGCAACCATTATTGAATTATGGGATGACAGGTTGCCCAATAGCATTTCCTGTGAGAGTTCGTGTCCCAGACGTGGCCCATATAGGGTTTAGACCAAAGTCTACATTATTTCCCTCAGCTTGTAAAGGCCCCAATGTAGAGATATACTATCAGGCTACTGATAGAGATCTTCTGAATTTATGTAACACCAAGTCCTCTAGTCATCCTAACTTGTCTAGTGCTGAACGTATAGCCTTGAGTACCTTAAATAACAAATCTCTAGTTATCAAAAAAGCAGATAAGAGAGGGAGCTTGGTCATTCAAGATAGAATTGACTACGAAAAAATAGGATTTTTATAACAGCTTACCTGTAAAATCCTTTTCTTTTGAGGTACATCACAGGACACAGAGCCTCAGTAATTATTGATGGGTTATGTAGTATCACAAGGTGATTGGATACTGGTCACGCCCTAGACAGGAAGTTCAACCCCCTATATAACCCCTCCCCTTACTGGGGATACCTCAGTTTTGTAGCAAAGCAATATAAGTGTATTAGAAGAGGGGTGGGACCTCTGTGTCCCGTGATGTACCTCAAAAGAAAAGGATTTTACAGGTAAGCTGTTATAAAAATCCTATTTTCTTTCTCCTACATCACGGGACACAAAGCCTCAGTAATTACTGATGGGATGTCCCAGAGCAATGCTATTTGAGGGGAGGGGACCACACAACGTAGAATGTAATCAGACCTGAGGACCTCGTACCGCTGCCTGCAGCACACTACGCCCAAAGGCGATATCCTCATGCCTTCCCACATCCACCTGATAAAATCTGGTGAATGTATGGACTGAAGACCAGGTCTTACAGATTTGAGCCATAGAGGCCCGGTGATGCACCGCCCAAGAAGCACTAATAGCTCTTGTGGAGTGTGCCTTGATTTGAAAAGGAGGAATTTTCTGTTTCAGACCGTAAGCTTGAAAACTCATTTGTCGAATCCATTTAGAAATGGTAGATTTTGACGCTGCCTGTCCTCTATTAGGACCTTCTGGCAGTACGAACAAAACATCCGTTTTGCGAATTTGAGCAGTTGCTTCCAGATAGGCCTTGACTGCTCTTACTACATCCAAAGAATGTAGTGACCTTTCTTCCGTAGAACAGGGATCTGAAAAAAAAGGAAGGCAGAACAATATCTTGGTTTAGATGGAAATCTGAAACCACTTTCGGTAGAAAGCTAGGATGAGGGCGCAATACCACTCTATCCTTATGCAAGATTAAATAAGGCTCTTTACAGGAAAGAGCTGCTAATTCTGACACTCTTCTAGCAGAAGAAATGGCTACCAGAAAAATTAACTTTCTTGTCAACAAGATCAAGGGAATCTGACGTATTGGTTCAAAAGGCTGTTTTTGTAAAACTGACAGAACCAAATTCAAGTCCTAGGGGTTCAGGGGCGCCTTAACCGGAGGATTAAGACGTATCACCCCCTGCATAAAGTTTCGGACCAAAGAATGTGAAGCAAGTGGCTGTTGAAATAATACTGATAAGGCCGAGACCTGGCCCTTGATGGTACTCAAGGCCAGCTTCATTTCTACTCCCATTTGTAGAAAATCAAGAATTCTAACTATGACATTTTCTGGGATGCCAACCCCTGGCTTCACACCAGGATACATAAGTCTTCCAGACTCTATGATAAATTACTCTGGAAGCTGGCTTCCTTGCATTGATCAAGGTAGAGATCACAGGACCTGAAAGCCCACGATTCTTCAGAACATGGGTTTCAATAGCCAAACCGTCAAATTCAGCGTTTGTAAGGCAGGATGGAACACTGGACCTTGAGATAACAGGTCTGGACGTGACGATAAGGTCCACAGGGAACCCACTGTCATCCTTACTATTTCTGCATACCAAGTTCTCCTGGGCCAAGCTGGGGCCACCAGAAGTACCGACTTCTTTTCCTGCCTGATCCTGCGAAGGAGTCGTGGCAGTAGAATAGGAGGGAATGCGTAAATCAGTGAGAACCGATGCCACGGAATCACCAACGCATCTGTCCCGCATGCAAGAGGATCCTTTGTTCTTGCCACAAAATTGTCGATCTTTTTGTTGAATCTGGATGCAAAGAGATCTACATCTGGAACCCCCCATCTTTGGCATATGGCCCAAAAGACGTCGGGGTGAAGAGACCATTCCCCTGGGGCAAACCGCTGGCGACTCAAATAGTCCGCCTGCCAGTTCTCTATCCCCAAAATGAAAACTGCCGATATGCATGGCACATGCTTTTCTGCCCAGACTAAAATCTGGTTCACTTCTCTCTGAGCTGCACGACTCCTGGTGCCTCCTTGATTAATATAAGCCACTGCTGTGGCATTGTCGGACTGGATCCTGACAGGGCAACCCTGTAGCCTGAGAGACCAGGCCTTTAGGGCTAGATACGCCGCACGGATCTCCAGAATGTTGATGGGTAAGGTCCTCTCGATTTTGGACCATTCCCCTTGGACTGCAGACTGTTCCAGAACTGCTCCCCAATCCGAAAGACTGGCATCCGTTGTTACCACTGTGCAGGTAACCGGTAAAAAGGACTTCCCTTTTTGCAAGTTTTCGGGTATTAACCACCAACTGAGGCTCTGACGCACTGCAGGAAACAGACGCATTGAAAAATCTAATGCCTGCACTTTCTTGTTCCAGGCAGACAGGATACTGTGTTGCAGCAGTCTCGAATGAAACTGAGCATAGGGAACTGCTTCAAATGAAGCCACCATCTTTCCCAGCAGCCTCATACAAAGGCGGATAGAAGGACCCTTCTTGGTCCTGAATATCTGAATCAGTTCTTTTAAGGCACTGATCTTTGCCTCAGGTAAAAATACCTTCTTTTGGCTTGTATCTATGACCAGTCTAGTCTTCTTACTGGTTTTAAGAAAGACTTTTCTAAGTTGAGAATCCAACCTAGGTATTCCAAGTAGTTGACTGTGGTGACCAAGTTCTGGTCCAGGCAGGCTACCGACCGGTCTATCAAGAGCAGGTCGTCTAGGTATGCTATGACAGTTATACCTTGGGCCCTTAATCTGGCCAGAGGAGGAGCCAAGATCTTTGTAAACACCCGAGGTGCAGTGGCTAGCCCGAAAGGCAGGGCTATAAACTGAAAGTGGCGTTTTTCTACTTCAAAACGCAAGTACTTTTGATGAGCAAGGAAAATGGGTACATGTAGGTACGCATCCTTGATGTCTATTGACGCCAGAAATTCTCCTCCTTGTAGGATGGAGACTACTGATCAAATTGATTCCATGCGAAAGGATTGAATCTTTAGGAATCGGTTTAGATCCTTTAGATCCAGAATGGGTCTGACAACTCCATTTGGTTTTTAAACCGTAAAAAGGTTTGAATAAAACCCCAATCTCTGCTCTTCCGTGGGAACCACCACGATGACCTTTTGCGACAATAGTCACTCTAACGCTAGAAGGAGAGACTGCTTTTTCTCTGGTTTCCCGGCGGACATTCGATCTGAGGAAACGAGGAGAGGGAAATGCTCGGAACTCCAGTTTGTAACCTAGAGTTACCGTGGAGACTATCCATCTGTCCTGGAAACCTTCCTGCCAGAGCTTTGAGAACTGTAGCAATCTTCCCCCCACCCGAGCGAGCAGGTGCGTTCCTTCATAAAGAGGCTTTAGCATCTAGTAGGCTTCTTCCCCCAGGACTTGTCCCTGAGGTCGGCTCTAAAATGTATTTCTTGAGCCTGACGGAGGAGGCCGTCGCGACTGCCGGGAGGCTGATGCTCCTGGCACTGGGGAAAGAGCCCGTTTAAAAGAGGGACGTTTACTCCTTTTCGTAACTGGTAAGAGTGTGCTTTTACCACTAGAGATCTTTTGGATATAATTGTCCAAATCCTCTCCAAACAGCCTTGCACCACGAAATGGAAATCCAGCCAGAAGCTTCTTACATGGTGACTCAGCTGACCAATTTTTCAACCATAAGATTCTACGTATATGCACCAAACCAAGCGAAAGGCGAGAGGCTTGGATGATAGAATCTCTGATTGCGTCAAACAGCAAAACATAAAGCCGCTGGAAGGTTGCCCCGGGCTTGCTGTTCAGGTAAAACTTTGAGGACCTGTTTAACATGGTCTCTCAAGTATTGACAGACTCCAATTGCTGCCACTGCAGGTTGAGCTACTGAACCTGCTAAGGAAAAAATATTTTTTAACAGGAATTCCATTTTTTTATCAGCTGGATCTCTAAGCATCTGAGCATTGTCGACAGGACAAGTCAGACTTTTATTTACGGAGAAAATGGTGGCGTCAACTGCCGGTATACCCCACATTTTTCTAAATTTTTCCTCCATAGGATAAAGTGTTGAAAACTTTTTAGGAAGAAAAAAATTTTATCTGGGTGATCCCACTCAGAATAAATGAGCTTTTCTAGCAAACTATGAACAGGAAAAGCATGTGTTGTTTGAGGATTCAGTGAACCCAAAGAAGAGGAGGGTTCTTTAACTGACTCAGATAAGGGCAACTTAAATGTGGAGCGGACCAATCCAGCAAGAATTTGCACTAACACCTTCTCATCCTGAGAAGCTGAAGAGGGCCCTTCTCCGCTTGATTGCTCAGAAGAGGAATTATCAGTCTCATCCCGATCCTCTGAGAGGGATTCCTCTCCTTTTTCCCCAGAGTTCCTCTGCTTGAGGGTCCTGGGTAACAGAGGAAGACCTAGTGCGTTTTCTTCCACTGAGTGAAGATGCGATTAAGGCCATTAGTCTTTCCTCTAATCCACTAATGGTTGAGGAAAAAACTTCCTGCGTAATGTATACAGGGGCTGAAGTGCCAGAAGCAGATGCAGCCCCTGACCCAGACGGCTCACCCTGTCCAGCCATCCCAGGTCCTTCAGTGGGGGAAGGTGCTGCAGAAGGGGGGTCCTCAGAGCCTGAGGGAGATCCCCTAGAGCCTCTAGTTTTCGGGGTATTTGTACCTCTTCTACCCATAGTGCAAAGCAACAAAAGGTGGAGGTACCACAAACAAACACTGACTGCTGAGCGATGTAGTTCAGCAACTGCTGCTGCTACCAATGCTCAGTCTGGTGTTTTAAGTAAATGCTGCCTGGGAGAATGCCTGTGTCCCACCTCACATGCGCCGTCGGCTCTGTGTCCCTCCATAGGCTGTGTGCACCTGAAAGAGAGCACACTTTATAGCCTGTGTAGCCAGTGATGTAGGCGTCTAATCACGCCGGACGTCGCGTTAATGCTCCGCCCCCCCTCTTCCGACCACCCCTCCCGCCCCCCCTTGTTTTTTTCAAAAACGTGTGCTCCGATCCTGGGGACAAGCATGGAGGGGAGGCTGGGTGGAGGAGAGAGAAGGGCCGGTGGATGGGGAATCTGCCGAAAATGCGTACAGGCCACCCCGGCCTCTAAATCATGGGGGGAAACATCCTTAAGGAGAGAATCCCCCAACCCATCCTACCTGGAGCCTGGCTGGAGGAGCGTACAGCGTGGACACTGAGACAGACAGAATAAGCATGAAAAGGTATGTGCTCTTGGCAGCCCCCGGTGGATATGGCTGAAAAAAAACAAAATACTGGATTCCGGGGTCCAGCTCTCTAAAAAGAGAAGCGTTACAGGTAAAACCTCGTTTCTTCGGACATGAGGCCTGGGTACCATCCAATTTGGCCTGAAAAAGCACTTTGAATGGATCCAGTTGCATGGCTTGCCCCAGTGTAGGATATTCCTTTGGAGCTCAGCACAGCACATCTAAGACACTGGCGAAAAAACTGAGGTATCCCCAGTAAGGGGAGGGGTTATAATAGGGGGGTTATACTTCCTGTCTAGGGTGTGACCAGTGTCCAATCACCTTGTGATACTACATAACCCATCAGTAATTACTGAGGCTCTGTGTCCCGTGATGTACGAGAAAGAAAGAAGCCCATCGTCTATTGTCCAATTGTAAGACATACAACAGTCTTAAGAGTGACACTCTACCCGAGTTTCAAGTAGAATTAAAATTATTAGTAGAAAAGGCAGCCAAGGATGAGATATTATGTAAAAGCGAGAAATAGTTTTTGTTGCCCTATACATGCAGTACTCCCTATTTTTATCATTTACCGAAAGATCCATAAATCCATCACATGTCCCCCCGGCAGACCCATTGTAGCCAGTACCAACAGCTTTACCTCCGGATTATCCCACTATATTGATTTCTTTTTACAGCCCATAGTTTTTCAGGATTACCTTCATACATTAGGGATTCTGTTCATGTTATTTAGACCCTTCAAAAATATAAATGGGAGATTACCTTTGGGCATCCTTGGATGTGGTGCCATTGTATACCTCAATTCCTCAGAGTAGGCCTAGAAGCACTTCAACACTTTCTCTCCAAGGATCCCAATATGAACTCCAGGCAAGCCCAATTTTTGATCAATTCCACAGAATTTTGCTTGGAACAAAATTATTTTGTGTTTCAGGACACATTTTATATCCCAAAACATGGAAGAGTGATGGGAGCTAATATTGCCCCTTCATACACGAACATCGTCATGGGCTATTGGGAAGATAAATAAATATGCACACATAATTCTTTTGCATAGTGTTCTTTGGGCGCTATATTGTTGTTTTGTTAATCTGGAACGGAAGAGCCTTTTGAGTCATTTGTCACTTACTGCAACACCTACACTTTAGATCTCAGCTTTACGCGTGATAGATTCCACGGATTTAGTGTTTCTGGACCTGGTTTTATATCATGAAGGCAGGTCCATTTGCACGAAAAATTATTGTAAACCTACCAGTGGCAACTCGTACTTGCATTATACTAGTTGCTACCATCCACCCTGGACAAAAAAAACTTTGAGTGGACAGTTTCAAAGGCTGAGGAGAAACTGTACCAACCATGAAGAATATAGAGTTACAAAGTGTCTCTCAAAAATAAGTTCCTGCAAAAAGGATATCCAGCAGAATACTGTAGCAATAACTCTCGGTGTAGCTGCTGCTTTAAGCAGGCTTGTTACCTTCACTCTCGATACCTCTGTTTCACCGGCACCGGGTCTAGGGTTCCGTTGAGTTTACCTCTAGACGATATAAGCACCAAACACTTGAGTAGGTTTTCCAATGCTTTAATAAACGAACAAGGGAAGTAGCAGGAAAGAGGTAGAAGGAAAGCTGCAGGGAAGCTCAAATACCTTTCTGTGGTATTCTTCACAACATTCTTTACAATTGAACGTTTGTAGTTGAATAGTCTCCCCTTTTTGTAGGATTTAATCTTTGCCCGCCTGGATAGACATCTCTCACTTGCCTAGCAGCCACCACGCAGCACGAACAAAAGTCTCTGCCACAGACTTGTTTGGAATAAAACCCGTACGATCCTCTGCCACAGGATGTATTGGTTTGTGATGAATGTCAGATACAGTACTTGAGCCTTTAAGCCAACCCGGCAGTACTATACTGTAAGATTACTTCGGAATGCGTCCTCCAACCGAGTCACCAGGCCCCTCTCCAGATCAGCACTCTGCATGATCCTTCCATGACGGGTCCTCCCCTGGGATCTTCTTGTCCAGCTTCTTCACTCAGGATAGACAGCTCAGGACCATTCCTCTGCTGCTGTGGTAGGCCCCAGACAGGCTTCTGGGCCCACCCACACGCCGCAGCAACGTGGGCCTCCGGAACGGAGGACCACGAGGTGGTATTCCTAGTGCATACCTGTCGGCCAGGAGAGCCAGCAGGTGGCTGAAAACGAACCCTAAAAACATGGCGTCTGTCCCATAAATACCCTCTCCCAGAATGCAACTCGGAGGACCACCTCCACCGAGTTATCTCCAGGACAGAGGAGCACTCATCCGCTTCAACACGTTGCTTTTCCAACACCTGCCAATGGTGACGACACCCACCGGCACAATGTGGAACTACACGCAACGTCAGCCAAGCTGGAACAGAGGCAAATCTAGCTTCCTATAATAAGCGACCCACTAAATTTACCTATCAGCGGTAGATAAAAATCTACCAGCGCTACATAACAAATGGCTCATGATAAATTCTTGGATAGCATACAACACCCTAAGATCCTTGAAAAACCATATGCTAACACCATCAGGTTTGTAATTGAGTACAACAGCAAATATAGATCTATCCAGAATATTGTCAAAAAACACTGGCATATTCTGCATATGAATCTGAAATTGGCACTTACTTTACCCCCAGCTCCACAGGTCACATTCAATAAAGTCGCACTCGTAAGAGCATTGTAGCCCCAAGTAAATTAAAAAATCCTCGAAGGGAGAGAGTCATGGACATTAGGTCCTACTTTGATAATAGAAGTTTTAGTGGGTGAGGGTGAAAGAGGGTGAAAAGAGGGTGTTTGACCTGTCAGTTTATCCAACACGGTCAATCCTCCTTTTCTGATAGGTCTGGCAACACATATGATATTAAGCAATTTATCAGCTGCTCCACTGAGTATGTGGTATATGTATTAATAGGCCCTTGCCATCTGCTCTATGTGGGCAGGACAATGCGAACTCTATGGAAACAAGTTGGGTGAGAACCGACGGTTCATACAGAAAGGCCTTCATGTACACAGTGTTCCCCACCATTTCAAAAGTCACCATGCCAAGAACATCCGGTGTCTAAAAAGGTTGTAGCCATTGAATATATTCCAAGTGGTTCCCTAACTGACAATGAAAGATTTTCTTTATTGTGCAAAGGGGAATCATTCTGGATCTATAAATTGGCTTCTTTGTCTCCCAATGGGTTAAATGAGGGTCTTGAAATCCATAGTATCATCTAGACTCTGCATCATAGTTTGTTGATCTTTGTTGTACAAAACGTATATTTTGTCTGGTCACGGGTAATAACCCTCTGTTGGTTTACATTGTGTTACTATACAACCATTTAGCTGTACATATACATATATCCTTCATTTAATTTTTTTTTCCCCTTCACCCCTCCCTTTATTCAATGGTAGTTCATTTATACCTACATTAATTATATCTACCAATTCCTTTATTATCATTAGTTTTCTTCATTGTTTAGTATTTATGTAGGTCTAATGGGCCGTACACACGATCGTATTTTCGGACAGCAAATGTTCCATGCGAGCGTGTTGTCGGAAATTCCGACCGCGTGTATGCTCCATTGGACATTTGCTGTCGGAATTTCAGACAACTGTTCGAGAGCAGGTTCTCAAATTTTCCGACAAAAAGTTGCGGTTGAAAATTCCGAGCGTTTGTACACAAGTCCGAGTCACAAAATTCCATGCATGCTCAGAATCAATTACGAGACGGAAGCGATCGGTCTGGTAAAACTAGCATTCGTAATGGAGATAGCACATTCGTCACGCTGCAAATTTTGAAATATTTCAATACAGCGCATTCTCCTCTTCTTTATAATGCTAGAATAATGAAGTTGTTTTGCTGATGATAAACAATTCAGTTTGTCAGAACTGTATGTGAATATCATTTCTCGTGATCTCCTGAATTTTTTCTTTTTTTTTTTGCCAGATCTCCAGAATAATGTTTTTATTTTTTTTTTTAGCGTGATCTACTTTTTCTTTAGTCAACATCTAACCATTTTGTTTTTTTATTTTTTTTCTAGTGATCTCCATAATATTTTTTGTCTTTTTTTGTGTCAAGTTACCGCAATACCACTATTATCTTGTATTTTTTAACCTCAAAGAGGTTGGTTGGTGTTGGTGTCCCTTGTTAATTTGACATTGTATTTCTGAAATGTACCTGCCTACTCACAAACTGTCCTTTTTGAACTAAAACACATAGCCAAGGATTTGTAAGAAAAAAAAAAAAAAAGTAAAAGTAATTTATTAGGGGTCATAACAAATTAAATAAAAATGAAGCAACGCTGCATAAACTGTTGAAATTGGCGCAGCCTTTGTACCCCAGGGCAGACATCAATTATTTGACAGGCCAAATTGGTAACCTGAGGAGTCCATTTAATAGGGAGCACAATACGGTCCAGGACTCCGAGAGATCAGGAGCAGCAGCAGATGACATATGTCCCCAGGCTGTGGTCTTACAACAGCCTGTGCTTTTTGCCAGACCAGACCAAACCCAGGCCATCACTCTTCCTTGCACGCTTGCTTCCAGGTTGTGGCTGTGGTGTTGGAGTTGTGTCGAAGGTGGAGGAGTATGGTCCAACTCACATATGTATCTTTTCTTGGTGAGTTCACCCTCACCCCCTTATTTATGGCCTGAAATATGAGCTCCTCACTGATGAGGCGTTGGCCCACCTCCATTTCCTGCATCTTACTGGCCATCATACACTCAAAGGCCTCCTGGACATTAGGGGTGTTTGTGAGGATCGCAGTAGCCTGCCAAATCAAACCAAGCGCTGACTCCTCCACGTTCCTCCCCTTCCTGGGTCTTTGTTGGAAGGTGGAGGGGAGGAACCTGCGATTCAGTCAGGCTACTGGGCACGGCCACCACCTGACTGAGACTTTCCTGTGTATGAAAATGGGACATATTTTTAGTTGTTTGGTCATCAATCACATACAATTCACACCTCATGACTGTTGCAAATTGAATGTTAACAGAAAAGACTATCATTCTGACCTCAGCATTTTTCATTCTTGTCCCAATCATTTTTGGCTACTATTGTCTATTGATATGTAAACCACTTTGTTAAATCAGAAATTAGTGATCAATAATAGCATCTAGTTATCATGAATTTTTGGTCAAGAAATATGTAGAACAATTGCTACACCTGGCTCAAGCTGGGCTCCTCCACATCTTCTTCCTACGTGGAAGGCCCAGGTTGGACTTCAGAAGTCTCAGCTGAGGTGGAAGAGTGGAAGGAAGGGTTGAGAGTGATTGCCTGATTTGAGTCTGGTCTGACAAAAACCGCAGTCTGTTGTAGTACCACAGCCTGGGTATATAAACGTCATCTGCTGCTGCTCCTGATCTCCTGGAATCATGGACCCTCTTGCATTCCCTATTATATGTGCTCCTCAGGCCATCAATTCTGCACTTCAAATAATTGATGTTTGGGAATCACCAGCTTCACCAATTCCAACAGTTGTTCAAGCGCTGCCTTCCTCTTTAGTTTGTTATTATAAAATGGGTGTTTCACTTGCCACAGACATGGCAGCTCCCTGTACTTATCAATGAAGTTGGGGAGGAAGTCATGGTCATTAAATTTATCCATTTTCTCTGCAAGACACAACACAAGACAAACTCTAATGTCAGGCTAAACTCTCCTAAACTTGTCCCAATATAGGCCTCAAGCTATAAGCAGTATAGGCCACTGATGCCCCAAGTTAAAATGGTACCTTCGTTTGCACGATCGGCGCTTACGCTACTCCGTCCTCCGCTCACAGATCATATGTACGACGCACGTGTGTTATGCTTTTTATACACTGCGCATGCGTGAAACTCCGCCCCTGACCTTCTTTCTAGTATACTCCCCACCCCTTCTCTTTCAGCGCAGTGGGAGAGCACATAGTGGAGAGACAACAGGTGCCTGCAGAGGAGAGCAGCGACGAAAGCCCAGATCCAAATGTCCCGATCCAGGAGGAGATTTAAGGCCTCAAATATGGCCTTTGTTGAGATGGTGGACATCTTGAAGAGGGCCGACTATGACGAAAAATATGGACCGTACAGCAACCCAAATGTGAGAAAGGCCAAAATCATGACTAAAGTTGTGAAAAGTCTGCAGAAGAATTTTGGGGTACGACGATCAAAGGAGCAATTTGAGGAAACGCTGGTCAGACCTCAAATTGAGGGAGCAGGATCAGTACAGAAGGAAGGATCAAGAGAGTGCTGCAAAAAAGTAAGTATTTTGTAGTGTGTTCCTATTACTTGCATGCTGCTCCATGTGCTTTTCTTTACTGTTGTACAGTTTAAAATGGCAAGTTTCAGGTTTGTGGGCACAGTAATCGTTCATAATAAACATCGCTCGTTCGCCCACTAATACAATGTTTTTGACAGATGCAGGTTAACTATATTTGTTCAGGCCTATTTGTATTAAAAAAAAGTTTATTACATTGTTGTCTAGATGGGTTTGTAACTAGAATGAAATGCAAACTTGATTCGGTGTAAGGAGAGGACACTCAGCAGCTGTTTACACATCTAGACACAGGAGCACTAGTGTGGGACACCAGAACACCCTTTTTAGGGTGTCCCACACAGGTGCTCCAGTGGATACTAGGGGTGTCTTCATGTGTGAAACTTTAATCTTTAAGGGAAAATATCATGTCTTCAGCTTGGAACTCTGCCAAAAAAGACAATTGTACGTCACTTCCAAGCAATGTTTCATATTCCTATTTCTTGCCTCAAATATCTGTATGCGAAGTATACCTTATTTTTTATTCACATAGGGGAGAAAAGACTCGGGACATCTGAGGACACCAAAAACACCACACCTCCTAAAGAAGGGGAAATCTCCACACCACAACCTGAGGCTGTGGATTCCGAGGTACATGAATTGGGCGAAATAGTGACAACAGGTCAGTGTCTGAGACCACAGCTTCAGGTAATAGATGTATGCCTGCATATTTATAATACATGTTGTGTTTTTTTATTTTAGGTGATGTGGATGTTGTGGAAGAAGAAACTCATTTCATTTTGACTCCTAATTTGTGTGCATCTTCAAAATGTGGCTTTTACAGGGGTGACATCACCCCATCTGATGAAGGCAACATCAACACAGTTTGGACATACTAAGGTCTGATATTGCCTTTACTTTTTCAAAGTTGAACTTTGTAAGTTCCTGAGTTGTGTATGTTATTATGGTTTTAAACATGCCTGTTAAACCAAAAAAAAAAAAGGATTTCTGATGTCAACCATAAAAATGTTATACACCAAAGATGTTGGTTTGTTTAAAAACCCCTAAACGCACATATGAATGTGCACGGAGTAAAATGTTTTCTACTCAACAATGTGTGGCTTCTTTCAAAGCTCAATACCAGTTTTTTTAGTAAGTTGGTGTTTACAGTGACAATGGGGGTTATTTACTAAAGGTAAATCCACTTTGCACTACAAGTGCACTTTCAGTGCAGTTTCAGTGCACTTTCAAGTGCACTTGTAGTGCAAAGTGGATTTGCCTTTAGTAAATAACCCCCACAGTGCTCTAAAATTTGCCCGAATCAGGACATTTTAGGGACTCAAAACAATTCATGGTGCTGAAAAGGATGATTATTTTTTATCATTGATGCATTACATACATTAACAAAAACAATGTGTGTGTGTAGCAGAGCCACAACATATTAGTTACCTGAAGAAAAGATTGTCACCTCGTGTATCAAATAAATTACGTTTGCACTATTGAAGTAAATGGCTAAAAAAGAAAAAGCCCATTGGAGAACCTAGGAGACAGCTAAAATAAACATAAGCAGTAAATCAAATGAAATATTAGTTCAGTTCATAATAAAAAATGTATTTAAAAAATGTTTCACATATTCGCTGGCAGATTAATGGCCCCCCTACCCGCAAAGTACTCAAGATAATTTTGTCTCACTTCGCGGGCGCTTTGGGGGGGGTAAGCCAGGACGGCCAGCTTCAAGTGCCGTCAAATTACTATTTGGTAATCCGGCCTCAGACCCAACTGAGGCCACATAGTTTGTAGCATTTTTGTGGAGACAATCGTGTAGAATGCAGCAGGCAAGCACAATATGGTTCAGTATATATTCCGCCTTGTGGATTGGTGTCAGAAATAGGCGGAACCAGCTGGACATTATTCCGAAAGCATTCTCCACCACTCTTCTGGCTCTGGCCAGCCGGTAGTTAAAAACCCTCTGGTCCGGGGTGAGGGTCCTCATCGGAAATGGCCTCATGAGATGGTTGCCTAGCCCACACGCTTCATCAGCGACAAACAGAAACAGAAGACCAGTCACGTTGTCTTCTGCAGGTGGCAAGCCCAAGCCACCATTCTGGAGCCGTCTGTAAAACTCAGTCTGGACGAGGACTCCACCATCCCACATCCGGCCATTCTTCCCCACGTCCACATACAAAAACTCGTATGGTTGCCGACACCACCGCCAACAACACAATACTATTAAACCCCTTATAATTATAATAGTATGACCCCGAGTTGGGGGGTGGGACGATGCGGAAGTGTTTCCCATCGATTGCCCCTCCGCAGTTTGGGAAGTCCCACTGCTCTGCAAACTGGGATGCCACATTCTGCCATTCCTGTGGGTTTGAAGGAAACTGTGGAGTCAAACAAGCAAAAAAATTAGTACTTCTGCACATAAACATTGCAAGCAGATTAGACACAAACATTCTTGGCAAACATAATTATAACATTTTATTGAAATGAGTATTTTAACCACTTCAGCCCCGGAAGGATTTACCCCCTTCCTGACCAGAGCACTTTTTACAAATTTGGCACTGCATCGCTTTAACTGCTAATTGCGCGGTCATGCAATGCTGTACCCAAACTAAATTTGCGTCCTTTTCTTCCCACAAATAGAGCTTTCTTTTGATGGTATTTGATCACCTCTGCAGTTTTTATTTTTTGCGCTATAAACGGAAAAAGACCGAAAATTAAAAAAAAAAAAAAAAAAAATGTTCTACTTTTTGATATAAAAAAAATCCAATAAACTCAATTTTAGTCATACATTTAGGCCAAAATGTATTCGGCCACATGTCTTTGGTAAAAAAAAAAGTCAATAAGCGTATATTTATTGGTTTGCGCAAAAGTTATAGCGTCTACAAACTAGGGTACATTTTCTGGAATTTACACAGCTTTTAGTTTATGACTGCCCATGTCATTTCTAGAGGTGCTAAAATGGCAGGGCAGTACAAACCCCCCCCAAATGTCCCCATTTTGGAAAGTAGACACCCCAAGCTATTTGTTGAGAGGCATGTTGAGCTCATTGAATATTAATTTTTTTGTCCCAAGTGAATGAATAATGAAAAAAAATAAATACATTTACAAAAAGTTGTCACTAAATGATATATTGCTCACACAGGCCATGGGCATATGTGGAATTGCACCCCAAAATACATTTAGCTGCTTCTCCTGAGTATGGGGATACCACATGTGTGGGACTTTTTGGGAGCCTATCCGCGTACGGGGCCTCGAAAACCAAGCACCGCCTTCAGGATTCCTAAGGGCGTAAATTTTTGATTTCACTCCTCACTAACACAGTTTTGAAGGCCATAAAATGCCAAGATGGCACAACCCCCCCCCAAATTACCCCATTTTGGAAAGTAGACACCCCAAGCTATTTGCTGAGAGGCCTGTGGAGTCCATGGAATATTTTATATTTTGACACAAGTTGCGGGAAAATTACGAACTTTTTTTTTTTTGCACAAAGCTGTCACTAAATGATATATTGCTTAACCAGTTGACGACCGCCTCACGCAGATATACGTCTGCAGAATGGCACGTACCTAGTACGTGATTGCCTTCCCGTGGGCTGGGGGTCCAATTGGACCCCCCCCCCCTGGTGCCAGAGGCGGTCGCCATTTGTTCCCGGGCGAAGAGAGGTGAGGGGGAGGCCATCCATTCGTGGCCACCTCCTCCTGATCGCTCCCGGTGAATGAAAATCCTTCCTGTGCCTCTGTAATGTAAACAGAGGCACAGGAAGTGATGTCATCCCTCCTCGAGCCGGTCTTTTCGATCCGGCGCCGAGGAGAGAAGACATCCAAGTAAGTGCACAAACACTACACTTACAGTAGAACACGCCAGGCACACTTTTCACCCCCCTATCACCCCCCTGTCACACTGACACCAAAAGCAGTTTTTTTTTTTTTGCATTGGTGTCAGTTTGTGACAGTTATAAGTGTTAGGGCAGTTAGGTTAGCCCCCTTTAGGTCCAGGGTACCCCCCCTAATAAAGGTTAACCCCGTGATCACCCCCTGTCGCCAGTGTCGCTAAGCGATCGTTTTTCTGATCGCTGTATTAGTGACACAGGTGACGCTAGTTAGGGAGGTAAGTATATAGGTTCGCTGTCAGTGTTTTATAGCGACAGGGACCCCCATATACTACCTACTAAAGGTTTTAACCCCCTGATTGCCCCCTAGTTAACCCTTTCACCAGCGATCACCGTATAAGTGTTACGGGTGACACTGGTTAGTTAGTTTGTTTTTTGTAGTTTATTATAGTTTTAGGGCACCCGCCGTTTATTACCTTATAAAGGTTTAACCCCCTAATTGCCCGGCGGTGATATAAGTTACGTTTTTAGGATCAGATAAGGTCTGCGTCAACCCAGGCAGCGCCAGATTAGCGCCAGTACCGCTAACACCCATGCACGCAGCATACACCTCCCTTAGTGCTATAGTATCTGAACGGATCGGTATCTGATCCGATCAGATCTATACTAGCGTCCCCAGCAGTTTAGGGTTCCCAAAAATGCAGTGTTAGCGGGATCAGCCCAGATACGTGCTAGCACCTGCGTTTTGCCCCTCGGCCCAGCCCAGCCCACCCAAGTGCAGTATCGATCGATCACTGTCACTTACAAAACACTAAGCACACAACTGCAGCGTTCGCAGAGTCAGGCCTGATCCCTGCGATCGCTAACAGTTTTTTGGTAGCGTTTTGATACAGTCGCTAACAGTCAGGAGTTTTTTTGCCTGTGAGTCTCACTATTGTACCCCTAAATTTAGAGTCCAAAATGGCAAATCGAAGGTACACTAGTGAAGAGGCCTACACGTTTCTGAGCATGACAGATAGTGAAGAGGAAGTCACTCATCTGTCAGATTCAGGCTCAGAATACGATCCTGTAGAGGACAGCGGCTCCATGACAGATAGCTCTGACGACGGAGTTGTGGTCCCTGCTAAGGTCAGGCGTACCAGACCCCAATCTTCTTCTTCCGTCCTTGAAGTGCAAGAACCGCAGGTCCCTCGTATGGAGCAGAGAAGTACTAGTGCCGCTATTCCTTCTGGTGAACTGGCAAGCACCAGCGGCCTAGTACACCCTGGTCGTATATCCAGCACTGCAGTATCACGTGGTGACGTGGCGAGTCCCATAAGTGCAGTTCAAGCTGGTGAGGTGGCAAGCACTAGTAGTGTCCCACTGCCACCAAGAAGACAAAGACAGGCCCGTCGTGCCCATAGTGCCCTTCCTGCTGCATTCGCCAATCCGAATTGGGAACCCACCACTTCTGCAGCACCCATACTTCCCCCATTCACTGGCCAACCCGGAATTCAGGTGGAAACAGTTGATTTTACGCCACTGGATTTTTATTCGCTGTTTTTCACCGAAGATCTCTATAGATCTATTGTGGACCAAAGCAATTTATACGCTGGTCAACACATTGCCGCTAATCCCCAGTCCTCCCTTGCCAGAGATTGGAGACCAATTACGGTCTCCGAATTTAAGATCTTTCTGGGCCTTTCCCTCAACATGGGCTTGAATAAAAAGAGTAAGTTGCGGTCATATTGGTCCACTGACCCAATTTACCATGCGCCCGTGTTCTCTGCCTCCATGGCCAGGGCACGATACGAGCAGCTTTTCGGTTCATGCACTTCAACGACAATTAACTCCGTCGTCCTCGTGGAGACCCTGAATACGATCGGCTCTACAAAATTCGGCCCCTCGTAAACCACTTCAACCAACATTTTGCAGACTTGTTTACTCCCCATCAAGTTGTCTGCGTTGATGAGTCCCTGATTAAATTTTCTGGTCGATTGTCATTCAAACAGTACCTTCCCAGCAAGCGTGCCAGATACGGGGTCAAGATGTATAAGCTCTGTGACAGGGCCACAGGCTGTACATGTAGTTTTATGGTTTACGAGGGCAAAGATAGTCACGTAGAGCCGACAAACTGCCCTGACTACATAGGAAGCGCTGGCAAGATAGTGTGGGACTTGGTGTCACCCTTATTCGGAAAGGGGTTCCACTTGTACGTGGATAATTATTACATGAGCGTGCCACTTTTTAGCCACCTTTTTGATCATCAGATTGGAGCATGTGGCACCGTGCGACCTAATCGCCGGGGCTTTCCCCAGCGGCTTGTAGATTCCCGTCTTAGGCTGGGGGAGAGAGCATGCTTGAAGTGTAATAACTTGCTCGCTATGAAGTGGAGGGACAATAAGAATGTTTTCGTTCTTACCTCCCTTCATGCAGACACGACGGCCCAAATTCCTACGGCTACTGGTGTTGTAGAGAAACCCCTCTGTGTCCACGAATATAACCAAAATATGGGAGGGGTGGACCTCAACGACCAGTTGTTGGCGCCGTACCTAGTTGCCCGTAAGGCCAGACGCTGGTACAAAAAAGTGTCTGTTTATTTCAATTGGCTTTGCTGAACGCTCATGTGCTATACAGAGCTTCAGGACGGACTGGATCCTTCCTTACATTCCAGGAAGAGATCGTCAGAGCCCTTCTGTTTCCAGACGGTGCTCCACCTCACCTTCCCCAACCAAATGCAGTAAGCCGGCTGCATGAGAGGCATTTTCAATATATCTTCCCAAATACCCCTACCCAACGAGCCCCCCAAAAAATATGTTGTGTCTGCAGCAAGCGCGGATTTAGGCGTGACACCCGGTATTATTGTCCCCTCCTGTCCTGACAATCCTGGTCTTTGCATGGGTGAATGTTTTGAACGCTACCATACACTAGTGGAGTATTAGCGTAGGGTACAGCACTGCACAGACTAGGACACACTTTCACAGGGTCTCCCAAGATGCCATCGCATTTTGAGAGACCCAAACCTGGTACCAGTTAAAAAAGTTAAAGTTACAAAAAAAAGTGTAACAAAAAAAAGTAAAAAAAAAATATATAAAATAAAAAAAACAAAAATAGTTGTTGTTTTATTGTTCTCTCTCTATTCTCTCTCTATTGTTCTGCTCTTTTTTTATTGTATTCTATACTGCAATGTTTTATTGTTATGTTTTTATCATGTTTGCTTCATAGGTATGCAATTTTTTTATACTTTGTTTTTTTGTTGTTAACCACTTTTTTGTTTTCAGGTACGCCATTCAGCTACAGAGCGGATTTATTTATCTTGACAGCAACAGCGTTTGCTCCCACGATACATAAAGCCGTGACTCCAGCGCTGTCGGGTGTGATTTCAACACCACAGTTACATACTTCAGCATATATGCCGAAGCGTGGGGGCAGTAGTGGGTGGAGGAGCGATTTGCTCCTGCCTTTTGCGGGAGGATGCCCCCATGCTTCGGCATATATATATATTTTAGGTAGGCACAGGTTGTGTTAAATGTTTTATTTTTTACTATGTTTTTTTTGTATTTGCTTTGCAGGTATGGTAAGTATTACTGTTATACTGTAACGTTACTTTATTTTTTTGTTAACCATCATTTGCTTAGCAGGTACGCCATTCAGTTGCAGCGCGGATTTATTTATCTTGACAGCAACAGCGTTTGCTCCCACGATACATAAAGCCGTGACTCCAGTGCTGTCGGAGGTGATTTCACCACCACAGTTACATACTTCAGCATATATGCCGAAGCATGGGGGCAGCAGTGGGTGGAGGAGCCATTTGCTCCTGCCTTTTGCGGGAGGATGCCCCCATGCTTCAGCATATATAAACGGTGCATGTATGCCCATCATTAGAAGTGGGTGGATGAAGGGAGGTATTCTAATGGTGGGCATACCCACCGATCAATATCTTTTTTTCGTTAAGCCCACAGGCTGCATGAAAAAAAAGTTTACAATATATGCCCAACAAGGACCAGCAACGTACTGGTATGTTGCTGGACTTTGTGGTTATACCAGAATGATGCCTGCAGGTTGAGGTATCATCTTGGTATCATTCTTTTCAGCCAGCGGTCGGCTTTCATGTAAAAGCAATCCTAGCAGCTAATTAGCCTCTAGACTGCTTTTACAAGCAGTGGGATGGAATGCCCCCCCCCCCCCACCGTCTTCTATGTTTTACTCTGGCTCTCCTGTCCCAACAGGGAACCTGAAAATGCAGCCAGTGATTCAGCCAGCTGACCATAGAGCTGATCAGAGACCAGAATGGCTCCAAAACATCTCTATGGCCTAAGAAACAGGAAAGGAACAGTTTAAAAATAAGATAAAAAAGCAACAAAAAAAATAAATAAAAAAAAAAAAAAGCGCACCCCTGTCCCCCCCTGCTCTCGCGCAAAGGTGAACGCAAGCGTCGGTCTGGCGTCAAATGTAAACAGCAATTGCACCATGCATGTGAGGTATCACCGCGAAGGTCAGATCGAGGGCAGTAATTTTAGCAGTAGACCTCCTCTGTAAATCTAAAGTGGTAACCTGTAAAGGCTTTTAAAGGCTTTTAAAAATGTATTTAGTTTGTCGCCACTGCACGTTTGTGCGCAATTTTAAAGCATGTCATGTTTGGTATCCATGTACTCGGCCTAAGATCATCTTTTTTATTTCATCAAATATTTGGGCAATATAGTGTATTTTAGTGCATTAAAATTTTAAAAAGTGTGTTTTTTCCCCAAAAAATGCATTTGAAAAATCGCTGCGCAAATACTATGTGAAAAAAAAAAATGAAACACCCACCATTTTAAACTGTAGGGCATGTTTAGGGGTTCAAAGTAATTTTCTTGCAAAAAAAAATATTTTTTTCATGTAAACAAAAAGTGTCAGAAAGGGCTTTGTCTTCAAGTGGTTAGAAGAGTGGGTGATGTGTGACATAAGCTTCTAAATGTTGTGCATAAAATGCCAGGAAAGTTCAAAACCCCCCCAAATGACCCCATTTTGGAAAGTAGACACCCCAAGCTATTTGCTTAGAGGCATGTCGAGTCCATGGAATATTTTATATTGTGACACAAGTTGCGGGAAAAAGACAATTTTTTTTTTTTTTTTGCACAAAGTTGTCACTAAATGATATATTGCTCAAACATGCCATGGGAATATGTGACATTACACCCCAAAATAAATTCTGTTGCTTCTCCTGAGTACGGGGATACCACATGTGTGAGACTTTTTGGGAGCCTAGCCGCATACGGGACCCCGAAAACCAAGCACTGCCTTCGGGCTTTCTAAGGGAGTAAATTTTTGATTTCACTCTTCACTGCCTATCACAGTTTCAGAGGCCATGGAATGCCCAGATGGCACAACCCCCCCCCCCCCCCCCCAATGACCCCATTTTGGAAAAAAGCTATTTGCTGAGAGGTATAGTGAGTATTTTGAAGACCTCACTTTTTGTCACAAACTTTTGAAAATTGAAAAAAGAAAAAAAAAAAAAAAATAAAAAAACTTTTTTCTTGCCTTTCTTCATTTTCAAAAACAAATGAGAGCTGCAAAATACTCACCATGCCTCTCAGCAAATAGCTTGGGGTGTCTACTTTCCAAAATGGGGTCATTTTGGGGGGTTTTGTGCTATCTTGGCATTTTATGGCCTTCGAAACTGTGATAGGTAGTGAGGAGTGAAATCAAAAATTTACGCCCTTAGAAATCCTGAAGGCGGTGCTTGGTTTTCGGGGCCCCGTACGTGGCTAGGCTCCCAAAAAGTCCCACATATGTGGTATCCCTGTACTCAGGAGAATCAGCAGAATGTATTTTGGGGTGCAATTCCATATATGCCCATGGCCTGTGTGTGAGCAATATATCATTTAGTGACAAACTTTGTGCAAAAAAAAAAAAAAATTGTCACTTTCCCGCAACTTGTGTCAAAAAATAAAATATTCCATGGACTCAACATGCCTCTCAGCAAATAGCTTGGAATGTCTACTTTCCAAAATGGGGTCATTTGGGGGGGGGGTTTGTGCCATCTGGGGCATTTTATGGCCTTCAAAACTGTGATAGGTAGTGAGAGTGAAATCAAAAATTTATGCCCTTAGAAATCCTGAAGGCAGTGATTGGTTTTCGGGGCCCCGTACGCGGCTAGGCTCCCAAAAAGTCCCACACATGTGGTATCCCCATACTCAGGAGAAGCAGCTGAATGTATTTTGGGGTGCAATTCCACATAGGCCCATGGCCTGTGTGAGCAATATATCATTTAGTGACAACTTTTTGTTAATATTTTTTTTTTTTTTTTGTCATTATTCAATCACTTGGGACAAAAAAAATAAATATTCAATGGGTTCAACATGCCTCTCAGCAATTTCCTTGGGGTGTCTACTTTCCAAAATGGGGTCATTTGGGGGGGTTTTGTACTGCCCTGCCATTTTAGCACCTCAAGAAATGACATAGGCAGTCATAAACTAAAAGCTGTGTAAATTCCAGAAAATGTACCCTAGTTTGTAGACGCTATAACTTTTGCGCAAACCAACAAATATACGCTTATTGACATTTTTTTTTACCAAAGACATGTGGCTGAATACATTTGGCCTAAATGTATGACTAATATCATTTTTTTTCAAAATTTTCTGTCTTTTTCCGTTTATAGCGCAAAAATAAAAACCGCAGAGGTGATCAAATACCATCAAAAGAAAGCTCTATTTGTGGGAAGAAAAGGACGCAAATTTCGTTTGGGTACAGCATTGCATGACCGCGCAATTAGCAGTTAAAGTGATGCAGTGCCAAATTGGAAAAAGTCCTCTGGTCCTTAAGCAGCATAATGGTCCGGTCCTTAAGTGGTTAAACATGCCATGGGCATATGTGGAATTACACCCCAAAATACATTCTGCTGCTTCTCCTGAGTATGGGGATACCACATGTGGGACTTTTTGGGAGCCTAGCCGAGTACGGGGCCCCAAAACCAAGCACCGCCTTCAGGATTTCTCAAGGCGTAAATTTTTGATTTCACTCCTCACTACCTATCACAGGTTTGAAGGCCATAAAATTCCAAAATGGCACAACCCCCTCCCCCCCAATGACCCCATTTTGGAAAGTAGACGCCCCAAGCTATTTCCTGAGAGGCATGTTGAGTCCATGGAATATTTTATATTTTGCCACAAGTTGCAGGAAAATGACAACCTTTTTTTTTTGCACAAAGTGGTCACTAAATGATATATTGCTCACACAGGCCATGGGCATATGTGGAATTGCACCCCAAAATACATTCTGCTGATTCTCCTGAGTACGGGGATACCACATGTGTGGGACTTTTTGAGAGCCTAGCTGCATACGGGGCCCCGAAAACAAATCACCCGCCTTCAGGATTTCTAAGGGCGTACATTTTTTATTCACTCCTCACTACCCATCACAGTTTTGAAGGCCATAAAATGCCAAGATAGCACAAACCCCCCCCCCCCCAAATGACCCCATTTTGGAAAGTAGACACCCCAAGCGATTTGCTGAGAGGTATGGTGAGTATTTTGCAGCTCTCATTTGTTTTTGAAAATGAAGAAAGACCAGAAAATTTTTTATTTTTTTTTTTTTTCAAATTTCAAAACTTTGTGACAAAAAGTGAGGTCTGCAAAAATATTCACTATACCTCTCAGTAAATAGCTTGGGGTGTCTACTTTCCAAAATAGGGTAATTTGGGGGGGTTTTGTGCCACCTTGGCATTCCAATGGCCTCCAAAATTGATAGGCAGTGAAGAGTGAAATCAAAAAATTTACGCCCTGGGTTCTGTAGATATTTGTCCAATCCACACATCGAGCTCGAGGGGGGAGGAGCTGCTGACCAAGATGGCCGCATAGAGAGATCAAGGGTCTGACATGCCGCCACGCTGACAAGCAGACACGCTGAGAGGCAGACACGAGGAGAGGCAAACAGGCTGGAAAACTGATATATTTGAAGGCCAATAGGCCGATAATGCTGACCAGCTAACAAGCGGGAACATACCTGGAGCAAGATTGACGGCTCCGATACCATTCCGGAGCACAGCAAAACTGAGCGGTGTGAGCGGGAGGAGGAGACGAGGAAGTGGCAGATAGAGTAGCGGCACTCGCGAGAACTAGGAGACCCGAGGGAGCCAAAAGAAAACGAGCCTGTGGGGTGCCGGGACTGCTTACAGGGCAGAGCCGAGAGACAGCGGGCGAGGCCGGGCGGGAGCCTCCGTGAGTCTGCGGTGCGGACTGCGGGGTCACTCGTTTATGGACGCCCTCTCCGGCGGAGGGTCCTGGGAGCTGAGCGGCAGAGATCAGGCAGACTGAGCAGACTCGGGGATATCCACATCTGAAAGCGGTAGCCGCCGAAGGAAAAATGTGTAACCATCTCCAAAACCGCTCACAGGTATGACTCTGAAAACAGCAGCATACAAATGATAAATCTAATTTTATGCAACTATAAACTCTAAACTCTGGAAAAAAGAAGGGCATATTATTTAATAAAAAGAGATAAATTATCAAATTAAAGGAGGATAATAAATTAAACAACAGCTTTCTAACTTAAGGAGAAGCGTTCGCTACTGAATTGCTTACTGTATGCAGGAGAGGTAAAATTTAAAGGGACATTGTATGTAAATTAAAGGACTATAAGGAAAGAGGACTTTCTTCTAACATCCCCCTCCCCTACCCCGGTATAATAATTAAAAGCCCAACAAACGAAGGGAAAGGGAAGGGATAATGGCACCTAAGAAAGGTAACAAAACACCGCAAAATCAAACAGGTAAAAAAGACAAAGGAGAAGTCAGTAACAGAAACATTATAGGGGCACAACCAATACAAACAACAGACATCAAGGAATTCTTCCAACAATTGCAACCACAATCCCCTCATACGATACAGGAACTACAAACATCACAGGAATCATCAAATTTAGCAGAATCATCTGTAACATCTAGATCATCAGGAGAAGATCAAGTAAGTCACCCTAGAAATAGTTCACCAATTGATAAAACAGGATTAATAAATAAACAAAAGGAGGAGGATAAGGAGAAATGGGATATAAGGGCACATATCCGATCATTCCCAACTTGGGCAGACATGGATCAATATATTCACAGATTGGAAGAATCATATAAAATAGAGATACAAGAATTAAAAAAATCCACTAAGGACACACAAGAAAAAATAGATATAGTGGATAAGAGAGTCCTAAAAACAGAACAAGAAATTAAAAGAATGGAGGAAAAAAATACAGAAGCAAGAAAAACAATTAAAGCAAATAATAAGCAATGTAGACGAGCAAGAAAATAGAAATAGAAGATCAAATATAAGAATCAGAGGATTAAAAGAAGAAGTAAGCTCAAAAGAACTTATAACAACACTACAAAAAGTTTTTCAGGGGGTTGCCCAAGATGTT